>NC_066863.1:9596218-9616665 GCF_025177605.1 Cucumis melo
GCATTCCGCATTCCCTATTGGGAGCTACCGAGCCACAAGGAAAGAAAGATAAAGCAAAAGAAAACCCTACGGAATTCTTTTTCGAAATCTCACTTAAATGAATCCGCTACGCAAACCGCGTGCTAGCTTAATTCTAGGCCTCCATTCCCCTTTCCGGGAAATAGGGACTAGATCCCAGGGACAGGATAATCAGGACCTCCTTCGGGCCGAAGCACGTAATCGCCGGCAAGGCAAGGAAGGGATTCTTAGCCTGATTATCCTCCGGATCTGTATCGCCTTTGCCTTTTCCTTCTTTATCCAGGTGCGGGGAATCTAGTAATATGGATAAATAAGGGTCAAGACGACCGTCCGAAGGACTCTCAAAGTGGAACTAAAGGAATAAATAGTACCTCCGCGCAAACTAGAAAGAACCCGAAGGTGAGCCGCTAGTCGGCTTCCTAGCCAAAGACCTCTTCCTGCCTCCTAGCTCTTTCTTCCATATTCATCTAAAGAGACAAGGAGAGAACTAATTGCATAAAGAAAGACAATCTGTCTTAAGAGGTCCGAACCCCTCCGTGGGTTCTTATCGTCTTACCAAAAAGACCTCTTTCCACCTGGTTTTCTTGTTCCCGGTCGAGTGAAAAAGGAAGAAAGAGAGTTTGAGCGTATAAATCTTCTCGCAACTCCTCTCCTCTCCTTTCAGTCGAGCCCTTGTTCGCAAATTCTTTGCTCCTCTAAAGAAAGAAGAAAAGGAATGCGATCTTCAAAAGATATGAAGAAGATTTTCGTAATCTCTTCCTCTTTCTCTTAAGCCCACTCCGCCCTTCGATCAGATCGGCTATCTCGATCTCGCCTTCTTTTTCACGTCCTGGTCATCTCTATTTATGTAGAAAGAAATTGGATGGGGGATGGATGGAGCCTTGGATCAAACTTCCATTATCTGAGGACGTTCTACGAATGAAAGCACTTCTGCATCCTAAAAGGGAAGCCTTGATCCTCTGATTTTTGGAGCGGCAAAAGGCGGGCTCATGAGTTAGCAATCAACCTCTGCTTTCTTCTCCTTCTGGAGCAGACTTGCCGAACTGGAATGGAAGACTGGAGGATCCCCCAGGTGCGAGGTTCTCTATTTCGTGGTCGAAACAAGGGAAGACATAAGAAGAAAAGAAAATGGAGTGATGAGGTGCCTTTCATTCCCGATGATCTATAATGCAAGCAAGAGCAAGCACGGCAGCAAGAACCCCCAAATACACATGATTTGTTCTAGTCTTTCTAAAAGAGAAAAAAGGGGTCGAGCCTGAACTTCCCCAGGGGCAAGGGAAAGAAAGATCTGCGTGCGTGGATCAGTCACAATGCCCCCGGCAATCTGGTCGTGAGGCCTGAAAGATCGTCAGTTTCAGCGAATGAAGAAAATGCAAGGTAGAATCATGAAAGAGTCAAATGAGGATGGGAATTTCATCCTTCAGTTCAAAAAAATTCATCCTTGGGCAAGAGATAGAGATGAGGCTTCAAGAGCTTCAACTCTTCTCCTGCAACCACTGAAGGCCTCAGCTACAAGAGGGTGCGCCCTCTACTCTACTTCCGCCTCAACTAATGCCCTGTTGAAGATTCCTGCCTCTTCAAGGGCAAGGGGAAAGAGCCCGTGGCTGGCTTGCTTCCGACCATGAGGACGCGATCCTAGGCTTTCCTTCCTTTTTCTTTGGGACGAGCCGTGGGGGTCAAATTCTGATCGCCTCGTCTACCAGGATCAGGATAAGGCCTTGCTTCTACCGCTACGTGGGTAGTCTATTTCATCCATTTCAGATCCTTCAGCATAATCTTTCCTTTTCTTCTTATTAGCTTATCAAAAAGAAAATGACTAGTTACCGAAAGGACTGATAGTGCATCCGCAAGAAGAGAACCGGGGTGCCTGTCGCTGGGCCTACTTCCCCTTGTTTTTCCTGGTGTAGCTGACTCTGGATCTGAGACGGCTACTGCCCTCGTCCTGGGACGGACTCGGACTGATGGGGACTGATTCCCGGAGGCGTCTTGAAAAAAAATTCTACGTCAGCGACTGTCTTCTTCAACCTCGGCTGCGACAGACCCAGCTTCAGCCGATCCATCCGACCCAAAGCCTAGATCTACCGACTCCTATCCCTCTCCGGGACCGCAGTCCACTATTGGGCGTCCGCTTTGAGATAAAGAAGAAGAAGACAGAGATTCTTGTCCACTACTATTACTCAAAATGAGAATTGAGTGAGATTATTTCAAATATTAGGAAATGGGGATTCTATCTGAGAATTGGGAATCTGTCTTTTTCGATGATTTTTTTTTCTTGTCCGATCCGCTGCTAAGACTCGAGCGAAGCAACTCCTTCCCTGAAACTCAGAACTTTCCGAAGTCAGGACCGTAGGCAAGGGGCGAAGCCAAGCGAAAGGAGGGCAAACTGGAGTCAGAAAGTAGGAGCGGATCCGAGGGCTTGATCTAGAGTTGCATCGACCCTCTTCCGAGACGAGGGGCAAATTCCACTTCTTTTCATTGATTTGACGGGGGGGAGCTTTTGACTCATTCTCTTAACCTTCATGCTTCTGCTAACTGCTGTATGGCTAGTCGAATACTCAGACGGATTCTTGCACGGGTGGACTGATAACCAAAGATAAGAGGAAAGAAGAAGATGGTTTCCTCTCAATAAATAATGCAAAATATAGGGTCTATCCTTTGGTGAAAGATTTGCTAACAAAGAAACTTCTTTCCGCTCTTGCTAACTCTGCGCCTGCGAGGGCTACTCTTTGTTGAATTACCTTTGTGATGAAAGAAGGGAAACTGCAGCTTAAACAAGAAGGGCCACAGCAACTTCCGAAGCGGCTACTGCCACTGGTCGAGCCTTTGTTCTGTCGAGTGACTATATCCTTCGTACAAACCTCAAATAAATACGAGAAAATTCTCTTTTGATGGGTTTCTAAAGAAAATTCATGCTTTTCCCATGGGCTGATATTAGATTATCTCGCTATTGACTCTAAAAATCGTACTTATGAAGAAGGAAAGGGGGGTAAGTAGAAAAGGACAGGTCTGAATTTGGACACCCCTTTCGGACATTGACCTCTTAGACTTTCTTGCTAGTCCTCGGAAAGAGATCAAGACTGTGAAACTACCATCGGGCGAGGAAAGAGAGGTCTGCTTCTTCACGAACGAGACATAGGTTTCTTGGTCCTCCTTGGTCCCCTTCAGACCGTGCCCTTGCAGTTTCATGAGAATCAGAATACAATGATCTACAGGATTGGCGCCCGGACACCCGGACCCTTTCTTAGAGTACGAAAGACCGATCGATCTTTCATTCCTTATTCATTCGTCGGCTAATAAATAGCCGCCTTCTTTCTCTTTTTGATCCCAACATCTTTCTTCAAATACAGTGATTTTTTTTTGATTCTACCTTCATTGGCTTCAAAACAAGAAAAAGGGTCAGACAAAAGCCAGGAAATTACCCGTCGTCCGGACTAGCTTAATTAGGAGCTCTTAAGAGGCTGAAGGTTTCGGGACTAAGTCGAGACCAAAGGAATCGGGACAAAGCCAATATATAGTTCGAACTTGGCTAGGGATCTCAGAGGCATAATTAGCTCTTTCAGAAGAAGGAAGTGTCCGAAGAGGGAATGAAACTACCACGGACCGGTGCGAAGGAACTCGAGTTTATAGGTTTAGGAGAGCTGCAGCTCTGGAAAGGAGAGAAAGAAGTTCAGTTCTTCCATTCCAGCGCTTTAAAGGGTTAAGGGGGTTGAAAAGCTAAAAAGCTAAAAGGCTCAAAGATCATTGATAAAGGCTCAAAGAATTTGAGTCCCAGTTCAGTCATAAAGGTCAGAGAGAGCTCAAGCTATCACAATGATCAGGATCTGTTCGGGTAGAATACAATAGTCAAGTTGAGTCATCAGTCTATCCAGTATCGGTTATGGAATCTATCTCCCAAGTAGCTCAGTAGTCAGGCTAGCTTTCATCAGACTGAGTTAGTAGTCAGTCAGAGGGAGTCAAGGCTCGACGATAGGTGCGAAGCAGCTCGACTTAGAGGAGAGAGGCATTTCATTCCCTTCCTACATCCCTTTCCGTTGTGGTTGAACCATTTTCTAGTTCAAGCAAAAGCTTAGATTCTGAGTTCATTCACTCATGAATATCAAAAATGAGAATTTCTTCTCCATCTCTTCGACCAAAAAATAGACCGCACTAGGCGGTGTCAAAAGTCGACAAGAAGGATTCCAATCCAAACTAAGAAGGGCACGCCCCAAGAGGTTTTTCTTACCCAAGCCGCTATCTGGTCTCAGCAGAAGGGAAAGGAGGACGGGATCAGTAGAGTCAGAAAGAGGCTCAAGGGTTAGACCAGAAGGAGAGAGGCACCCCACCCAGTTGCTTAGTCTCTATGACTATTTCATGAGCAAAGGTGAAAAAGAACCAAGGCATCCTTATCTTGGATGGATAGGTCGTCTCAAGAGTTGAGCTACTAAGCCAAGCGGCAGAATCAGTTCCATAAATCAGTCGGGATATAAAGAGAAAGGTTGCATCCCAGGCTCTAAAGGTAATCAAAGTACCGAAGAGGCCTATATGCCGTCAGACATCCCCTCCCGACCGGAAGCTCCTAGGTAGGCGCCCTAGATCTGAAAGGAAAGAGAGGCGCAAGGTGAGACGAAAGGGTTCAAGGGCAGTTCCCCTTGTCGTTGAATAAGTATGTGAAAAGGAATTTGTTGAAGCTGAATTCAGTAGAAAGGCGAATGAATTAGATGAAGCAAGCTCGACCGCCCCGTGGGAGTACTCAAAAAAAGAAGGAGCTGTACAAAGGAGAGAGAGAGTTGGAGCCCTTGCTTCTGAGTTGGAGAGGGAATTCTATCTTTTCTGTTGAAGAAGCCTCAGTCAGTTTAGGAGGGTAGCTTTCTGACTCATCAGAAGAAAGGGATGTTTCCGAGAAAAGGAGTTCTTCGATCTTTCTTTGGTCTTTCAGTTCGTATCGAGAACGAGAAGTTAGTATGAGTCAGACAGACTGAAAAATAGGAAGACGAAGGATCACAAGCAAGAGTTGGTTAGAAGAAGATGGAAAGAAGAGATTGAGTCGACATCGATTTGAAGAAAATCACCCTACTTTTCCTGATTAGACGTGGAATCTTCTAGACGCGGAAACTTCCATTCCATTTTCATGAATTTGATGATGTACGGGCTCGGAAGCCAGAGAGTCAGAAAATAGATAGTTCGAACTTGGCTGGCCCACGTAGGGGTGCGAAGGCAAGTTCTAGGAGTTTACGCGGGAAAGTTCTTTGATCAGAGCTAAGCTCGATTCTAGAACGAGAAAGAAAGAGAAAAGAGATAGATTGAGATTTTCTCGTCAGAAAGATAGAGAAAAGAGATTCAGACAGATCGATTAGGACAGATCGATTAAGAGAGAGAAGAAATCTCTTAAGACAGATCGAGAAAGAAAAGAGAGAAAGAAAAGCACTGAAAGTAGAAAAAGGAATTCCATGAAATCAGAGGTCAAGAGGACGGAGTGCAACTAAAGAAATCTACCATATGAACTTTTGATGGGACTTGTTCATGGAACTGATTTGCATTTCTTATTAGCTCAAATTCAGAAAATGCTAGGTTTTGACAATTGAATAAAGAGTCATTTTTTGTCTTTGACTTTGATAGAATTTTGAAAGATGAGAAAAGCTCACATGACGAAGGAAAAAAGCCGAGAAAAGGCCTCACATTCTGATCGCCTTCTTCATTGATTCATTGCTTAAGACATGAATTCAGAGATTTCTGAGTCCGACTATCCACTGAAAGATAGAAAAAGCTAGAACTACCGAGAAATTGACTGATTTACTTACGCTATTTGTTCATCAAAGATTCTTCCTTCTTTTCTCGTAAGAAAGAGAGATAGAATCGATAAAGAAAAGAGATAAAGGAAAGAGATTAATACAAGAGATCAAAGATCTCGAGATTCTCATATATAAACAAGAAAAGAGATAGATTTCGATTTTCTCGTCAGAAAGGAATTGATCTTTGGTAAAGCTTCTGATCGAAACTGATAGAACTCCCTTTCCGTCAATTTCATCGCACCATATGCTAGTGGATAGTCGGACCTCTTTGATCCATAATTTGCATTTTGACAGGCAATGAATAAAGTCAAAGACTTTGCGAACCTGAATCAATGAACAAAGGTTTGAGAAGCGACTCTTATGTGAAGGAGCCCTTCAAATTTGAAAGATTCTCTTTTCTTGTTTTCCTCTTATATCCTTTCTTTCATAAGTACTCCTATTCCTTATTCAAGCTTGGCTCCTTTTTGCCTGCACTTGCGCTTGCACTCCTACTTTCTTAAATGCGCTTGGCCCAGCCTGCACTCCCTCTGGTCCTTTGACTTCGTACCTTCCGTCGCTTGTCAATATCCTTTGCCCCAAAAGTGACTCTTTTTTCTCTTTCCCTTAGCAAAGTCGGGATTCCAAGCCCCTCCCATCTACCCCTTATTCATTCAAACCCGGGAGGCGGACTTTGAGTCCATTTCTCACATTTCAAGAAATTCAAAGATGTGAGTCAAAGATCTTTCATTCGATCTTGAGGAAGAAAGAGCCTGAGACTTCCGCCTACGTTCCCGCAGGGACAGGCCTTTGCAACCCAGGAACTGAAGCAGCAAACTCCACACTGAGACCCGGCTACCGATTTCAGTGACCTCTACGGAAAGCTGACTATTTCGGTGATTGGGGAAAAAGAAAGAGACTGAGAATGTCGAATGGTTGGAACTCCTCTTTGGTGTCAAGGTAATAGCTATGTCATCGACTCCCAGTCAGAAAGAATCGGCCTTTGAGAAGAGTGATCCTCCGATCTTAGCATTCGATCTTGCTTCAGCTTCCTCTGACTAAAGACAGGTCCGACTCCAGCTCTGAAGAAAGACCTTGCTTTTGCCCTAGCAATCACAGGTGGACTTCGAGAGCTTGAAGAGAGAATATGAGAGCAGTTTCAGTCCACGTTGCAGAGGAAGGAATGCGAAAGAGGGCATTAGTCGAGGATGCACCATCTGTTCTTTCCGCTGAGGAGAAAGGCTCGGCCGGCCCCCACGTAGCAGCGTAGCGGTTTCAGAGATAGGTGAGCTTCAGAGTCTAGTAGGGTTGGAGAGAAAGGGAGGGTTCCTCGTCTTCTTTCAGGAGAAAGATGAAAGATGCATGCATTGGCCAAATCCAGAGATTTCCCATTGTCAATGCTTCTTTCTGACTCTTTTACACGGTGATTTAATGATTCGACGTTCGTTCACAAATTTCCTTCCCGGAATTTCAAGATTCAAAGAACCCCTTTCTTTATTGGGAGCACGAAAACAAGGAAATGTGAGAAGGGAAAGAAGGAAATATAGGTTTGAATACGACCAAAAGGAGTCAGGGAGTCTGAAAAGAGAGATCCAGAGGTCCCAGTTGAGAGCAGTGGCTTACTGGGAAGTTGCAGCAGGGATCCCTTTCAATCTCTGATTAATAAAGAGAAATTGACAAAGTCTTTCCTTGCACTTTTTATTGCACTTGCACTCCTAAACTCAAGAATTTCAGAAGGAGCCGACTCATTCAGTCGCTTGACTTCGGCTGCACTTGCACTGATTTTCTTAGCCTATCCTTTGACTGCGCTCCTATACAGTCACTTGGCTCCGCCCCTATAAGTCGCTTTTAGAATTCTTTGACTGCACTTGCACTGATTTTCTTATCCTATACAGTCGCTTTCCTCTCCCTACGGTCGAGTTATTTCATAACCTTCGGCTGCACTCCTATTTAGTTGCTTGCCTTCTTCGCCTGCGCTCCTATCAGTCCCTTCCCTTCGGGCCTATCTCGCTTGGCTTCGCCCCTATCAGTCCTTTCCCTTCGGACCTTCCCACCTCTTCTATCGACCGCTTGAAGGATCCCGGGAAAATGCAATCTTTGACTTAGGCTTTGAACACAGGGACTGGGTCGGACAAAGAACCTCTTCTCGTCAATGAGCTACTTCTAGCCCGCGAAAGGAACTGATTCTAGGAGATTTCTGAGTAGGAACTTGTGAGTAGGGAGAGAAAGGAAGCTTGACTTAATATTAATAAGAGAGATAAAGAAGGAGAGGTCATGAATATGCTTGCTTTACCGTAGGTTAGGAGCCAAGGGACTGAATAGGAGTGCAGTGAGAATCAGTGAGACTGATTTATTTAATGAGATAGATAAGCGGTACTTTCTCCTTTGATTTCATATCTCGACTCTTTATCGAAGATTGATTCTGGGGGAGTTCAAACTGCTCAACTCTCAAGGACTAGACTTAGCTCTCTCGGATCTTGCGTCAAGCTATCCACCAGGTGCGTATCGACCACGCGAGTTCCCTAAGATTCTGGGCAAAGAGGGTGAGAGATGTCAAGGAGAAGTCAGACAGGATCAAGGCCCTTGCTTCAGAATGCAGAGCGCGTCAAGAAGGAACTGAATTCTGTGATTTCATTCCCCATACCCGAGACCTTTTTCACCTTCAACATTTCCCAAAACTCAGAACTTGAACTGACTGACGGCCATTACCATTACCAGTACGATCAAAAAGGAGGGGCTTTGACGGGTCGATTTCTGGAAGGACTAGGTTGCGAACCTGAAGCATGCTCTTTTCACGCCTTTGGCTGAAATCCGGAGATTCGGGATCTTCAGTCTTCCATAGTCAGTGACGAGACCTTTTTCAGTAGGTCAATCTGTCCCAGTTGTGCCCGTCGAAGGAAGGAAAGGAAAGCGCTCGACTTGAGAGTGGCGTGGTGGGTACCGGGGGGTGAACAAGTTTCATCAGTCTGGAGATTTGAGTGAAGAATGAGAACCGTGTTCAAGACAATGACTGAATAATCTTCACACTCTCAATAATGAATGATGTGATTCGCGTCGAATTCAAGATTGCACTATCGATATCGAAGTCATGGTCTAAGTGGTCCTTTGATTCTTTGAATGTGGTTCAAAATGGACTCAAAGGAGAACCAGGGCGAGACCCATCTACCCTCAGGCAGGACGGAGCTAAGGGTAGAGAATCCAATCACTCACTCCACTGAGAGGGATCCCTTGCCCCCTCAGGCTCCCCCCCCACTCTCTCAGGGAAGTAGCTCAAGCTAGACCGCATAGTGGGGATTAGGCATCCCTTCTTGGGTCCTTCCTTCTTTGACTCCTTTTCATGTCTTAGGAGGGGTTCAAAGAAGAAGAAGTTGGCTGAAATTGGCTGAGAATCTCATTCATTCACCCATTCTCGTTCAGTTCAAACTCATTAACGAGAACCAAGAAGTCGAGACAAAAGGTTGATGAATCAGTGATTTGAAACTTGAATGGGTGCTTTCATTCATCTTTTCTTACGGGAAATCTATCTCTTTTTTACTCACTTTTGGCGAATGTAATAATAAGAAAGAATCTGATAGAATACATAATTGAGCTATTCCTCTAATTAAATAGCTAAAGTTAGCTGGCAGCAAAAATTCCACTAAAATCAGACAAGAAAAAAGAAATGACGTATAATAAGATGGAGTAGAAAAGAGAGCCATTTGAGCCCAAAAACATCCCTAAAGTCCGGTTGCCCTCCTATACTTGATTTCAGATTTCAGCTTGGCTTGACATCCTGCACTCCTATTCAGTCCTTTCTCTTCATTACTTTGACTGCTTTGTATTCTTGACAAGTCCAGCTACTTCAGCCACATCTCCGCAGCCTCTCTATACAAAGAAGTCAGAAGCCATCTCCGGACCAAAGAAAGAAGAATAGTCATATCATCCCACAAGATCTCCTTCCTCCCTCTCTTTGTCCAACTCCTGTATTCACTACCTTTCTGATTCCGTGCGATATAAGATAGGATGAGGTAGCCGGGAATTTCGACTCAAACTATCTGTCTGTCTGTGTCAGCATCTTGGCGAACTACCACCATGTATATTCTAGCTTTTTCTTAGAAGGGGATGAGACTGAAGCCTTTGCCAGTTTTTCAGGACTTGGAACTATATGCCT
This sequence comes from Cucumis melo, assembly GCF_025177605.1. Classification (NCBI taxonomy): domain Eukaryota; kingdom Viridiplantae; phylum Streptophyta; class Magnoliopsida; order Cucurbitales; family Cucurbitaceae; genus Cucumis; species Cucumis melo. The sequence goes on from NC_066863.1 coordinate 9,606,131, forward strand.
CCGGGCCCATTTCATAACCGATGCTTTCTATCCTGACGAAGCAGCCTTGGCATATCTTCCTGCTCAGAACAAAACCTGGTTCACTTCTCGTCAAAAGACAGACTGAGATCTCCTCTGATTATATCTTCCCGAGATTCTCCCTTTCTATGAGGCTTTGAACTCGTCGAGTTGCGTGGATCGCTCTTGATTGATGGATCAGGCCTGGAAAAGATAGGCAAATCACCCCTCCTTTTCAGTCTTCTTCCTTGACAATGAATGAGCTGGGACACTGAAAAGTCAATCAAAAGAGAAAAGAGGCCTATATTTAGGCGAGATAGATATTCAAGACCGGACAAGGGGAACTGCCCTTGAACCTTTCGCATTGACTGCTTTTATCAGCGCATTCTCTGAAACTTGCCTCTACAACTAGGTCTTTTGACTTGATTCTCCTCCTACTTTAGAAAGAGAAAGAAGAAGATCCCTATGAGATGAGTGCTATCTCCTTTTGGCCTCAATTGGGACGGAAGGAGTTTCAACTGATAGCGGCCTGACCACGCCCCATATTCATTTAATGGATCACTCTCACAAAGGCGCACAAAGATCAGGGGTACTGGAAGTCTGATCCCTTTTTATGACGAGGATTGAAGAAGAAGGCGCGAGGCAGACCTAAAGAAAGGATAGAGGGAAGTCGACAGTTAAGGCGCGATATCCAGAGTCTCAGGCTGAGGAATTCTCTTTTGAGAGGCTTAAGGATCGGAAGTGAAACTACGAGACCCACTCATCCGGAACTTCAGGAGATCTTGTGCAAGGTTCAGTCGAGACCAAAGGATCTACCTTCCCATCTTCGTAGTTCGGTCTTCCATCCCTTTCTTTGAAGTTCTTCTTTGTCGCTGTGGTGGAAACCCCCTTCTGATTTTCGTGCTTGCTGCTGAGGATGCTAGCTGAGTTTATAGTGAGATTGAGATCGAATCAAAGAGAAAATGCCTACTTGATGAGGCAGAATGCCCCTACATTCAGATCAGGGGAAATAAAGCAGCAACTTTTTTCGTGAAATCACCAGACTCAACAAAGATCTATTATAGTCAAGTAATGAGAAGTCAAAAGAGTCGAAAAACAAGCAAAAAAGCCGGGTCTTTTCACAGGTCTTGAAAATCCATTCTTTTTTTGCCTGATTCTCAGACAGATTATCTCAGTGGTCCGTCAGAAATGGCACTGAAAGAGGGGAGAATCCAGCAAGGCCCGGAAGGTTCTCTCTCTCTCGCGCCCCCATCATTCCGTTGCGGAAGCTCCAGGTTCAGCCCTTGCTCTGGCTTCAAGGGTAGAAAGAGTGGCAGGGTCTTGCCTTCATCAGTTGCAGTTCTTGCTGCCCACTCCTAGGTGCTCAGCCTTTTCCCCCGTAATCAATCTCTTTTTTTCAGTGACTGTAGAAAGAAAGATGGGTCCCTTACTAATATCAGATCAGAAAAAGAGAAGCTCCTTTGAGAAGAAGAAAGGATTCTTATAGATCAAATCAGATTAGTTATTCCGCCTGACTTTCAAAAGGAGTGAAAACAAGAGAATCTCTAGTTGAGTTCTCAAGGATCCAACTACTTTCTTGAGTCCATTTGGAAAGGGAAGAAATATGGTCCGAAGTAGCTTAATTAGAGCTTTCGGCATTGTATTGACTCCCTTTTTCCTCTCTATCTTCTTAAGAGTCGATCTTCTGAGAATGCACTTCTATTCAGTCCCTTGGCTCCGCCTGCGCTTCTTACCAGTCGCTTTCCTCTCCTTACTTAAGACTGACTCCTAGCACTTGCACTCCCTCTGGTCCTTTGACTTCGTCCCTTCTCCTGCGCTCTTTAAGAATCGCTTGGCTTAAGAGCCTGCACTCCTATCCAGTCGCTTCCCTCTCCTTACAGTCTCGGATCTACGATCTCCTTCTCCTGGCGCTCTTTAAGAATCGCTTGGCTTAAGAGCCCCTTTCGTCCTTTGACTTCGTACCGCGGACTGGGGTTTTCCTTACAAATATCCTTCGGGCCTTCGTCCGTAACACCGACTTAGCTTCCCCGATCCTAGGCTTTCCCGGTCCGTCCTAGCTTAATTAGTATGCCTCGCCCGGGTGGGACCTTTCGCTGAGAGAACTACAGTGATTACAATACCTGCCTTTCTCTTTTTTCTTTCTTTCATTGCTGCTGGGATTATTGAGTTAGGGGATTATCTATGATGATTGAATGGGGAGAGTGATTTTCTCATTATTCATTGACGAAAAGAGAGAGAAGGTGGAGATCGGGGTTCTTCGCTTCGGGGCTTTCTTTGTTCGCGCGTATGATTGATCTAGTTCATATGGAGTCTGACTTTAGGTCTAACCTAGAATCGACAATGAAAGCATCTACTTGTTAAGAACTTATACTTCTCCTTATTCTCTCAGATTCAAGGGATGCAAGAACCGCCTGAATGAACAATTCTCTATTCTTTTCACCCATTCAGCCTTCCGAGCTTTAGAAATCAGAGCCTTGTACGCAGAACCTGATTCGAAATCCAGCGATTTGGTACAATTTCCTTTCCGTAATCAGATATAATGTCCAGTTAGAACTGGAACAAGAAGAAAAAGATTTGGATCCTCTTCTTTCTCTCCTTCATTCCTAAGGGGAAAGCTGAAAGAAAGGGGCGGAGCCAAGCGAGATAGGGGCGGAGCCAAGCGACGGAAGGCCCGGAGGGAAGCGACTGAGAGGGTCAAAGGATATTGACAAGCGACTAAAAGGAGCGCAGGCGGATAAAGCCAAGCGACTGATAAGGAGCGCAGTCAAAGGAATGAAGACAAGCGACTAAAAGGAGCGCAGGCGGATAAAGCCAAGCGACGGAAGGCCCGGAGGTACGTAAGTCAGTCGACTCTTAAGGAGAGAGAAGCGACTGTATAGGAGAAGAAAAGAAGCGCGAAGTCAAGCGACTTATAGGAGGGCCGTCGAAGGCAAAGACAAGCGACTAAATAGGAGTGCAGCCGAAGGCAAGCGACTGGGAAGGCCCGAAGGGAAGGGACTCATAGGAGCGCAAGTGCAAAGAAGACAAGTGCAGACAAAAATCAGTCAAGCGACCAGAGGGAGTGCAAGTGCAAGTGCAGTTTCAGACAGTTAATATGGAGAAATCAGTCCTTCGCAAATTCAAAGCTCCTAACTATGGCTCCTCTCCTTTCAGTCGAGCCGCTTCCGCTCCTGATAAAGAATCAATGAACAAAGGTTTCAGGCTGTCCGCTCCGGGGTAGCTATCTCTCCAAGCCAAGATTATTCAGTCAGATCCAAGCAGCTACGGAAAAAAGAATGATCGAAGGACCAGTCAACTACTTTGACTTTCTCCTTTAGTTATCTAACTACTTAGATATTTATCCGGAACTCTTATCCGGAACAACTACTTTCATCCGTAGCGGTTCGCTTAACCCACTTTCTTGAAGCCTAGCGGGTGGCTTTCGCCATATAGGAATAGGGATTTGGCCAGGCTGAATAGGACAGGCCCGGCTGCTTACTTCTATTCAATCTTGAGTGGCTTCGCCCTTTCTTTTCTCCAGCGGAACTACCTTTTCCCGCGTAGCGTAGCGATCGGTGGCTTCGCCCTGAGGATTTGATCTTTTTCAGAGGCTCTCCTCCCTTTGTTTGATTTTATGGTGGCTTCTCTTTTCTTTCCCAGGAGCGGAGGCTCTTTGAATTTGAGAAGGGCTAGTCAACTACTTTGACTTTCTCCTTTCTTTCGATCCTGTATTTAGCAGGAGCAGAGGCAGAGCCGTAGCGAACAGCCTATAACTACTTTGACTTTCTCCTGTATTTAGCAGGAGCGGAGCGGAGCTACTGAATGAATCAGCCCCGGAGCGTAGCGACTGAATCTGCTTGCTTGGAACTGAATCTGCTTGGAAAAGCTTGGAGCGAGAGCTACCCTGTAGCGGAGCGACTGATTCATACATACAGTTTGAGAGCCCGCAAATTCTTTGAGTGAGAACAACTCCAGAAGAGAGACTTTCCCCAGGAGAGAGATAGGACTTTAGTGTGTCTCGCAAATGAGAATGGAAAAAGTATAGAATTTCTGTCAACCTTTATGTCCCCTTGCACTGATTTTCTTAACCTATTCAGTCGCTTTTTGAATCGAATAGAAAGAGTGACTTCTGTCCTTCGGACCGGTACTCAGTTTTCCATTTCCATTTTTCACTAAGAAAAGAGTTTCCAACAACTGATTCTATTACGGAATTTCATCTTTCATTCTCGTTAATGAGCCCGCTAAGCCCAGAGGTTAGAAGTCACTTTTCAAAGTAGGAAAGAAGAAGATCGACTGCTTCTTAATTAATTAGATAGATAAAGCGGATATCAGTCATTTGCTTTATTTAATTAATAAGAGAGAGAAAAGAGAAGAAAGATTCTATTCAGGAGAGGCGTAAAGAATTTGTGGAAAGGGGGCAGAGGCTCTTGTGCCTGCTGTCCTTGCTTTAGCTCTTCTTGTTCTTCTAGAAGTAGTAGTGGCTAATTAAACTACCACGGACCGGTCTCAGTTCCGGATAAAAAAGGGAATGAAAGGGAAGAGATCCCGAGACGACTCAAATTCTTTGACTTGATTCAATGAATTTCTTCTGTCAGTGATCCACGTAGCCTTTCAACCTTTCTCCCTTATTAGTAGTTTCACTCCTGATAATAGTTCAGGGATCAGGACTTTCGCTTTCAACTCCTTGTTCATTCAGTCCTTCGTAGCTTGATTCTGCTTCGCACCTTTCACCTTCTGAATTTCATTTCTAATGAGAAAAGATCTTTTTTGACTGATTTTGACATATGAAATTTCTTCTTTTTCTTAGCGAAAATGCAAAATTCTATCTTCGATCACACACACATATTTCATTCATAAATTGCCCGATCATCCTGCTGATCTCATATTTCATAAATTGCCCGATCATCCTTTTGGCCTGCGGTAATCTCGAGTCGATTTCTCCTTCTTTCCTATCTATCTGATCTGGCTGAGAACGAGGGCGCTAAAAACCATCAAAATGCTTGCTTCTCAAATCAAACCTATTGAGAGATTCTCCACTTTTTCTAGTAACTGCTCCTGACGAATTGTTATCGTCTTTTGAAACTTTCGTTTTTTTTTGCAAGATCATCTTCGGAAAATCGTCAGTACTGGAGGGCAGGGGGGGGCATAGATGCCAAAGAAAGCCCTATGTCGTAGAAGGAGTTGGAAAGATTATGGTTTCAGGGTATCCAAGAAATTCATCCCCCAAACCGGGGAAGGCGGAAATGAAAAAGAGAAGAGGCTCAATTTGAGTTGACTCAACCACAAATCTCTTTCATTCAGGTAGAATTGAAAGTAGGCACCTTGATTTTTCTATAGTAGCAGGGCGAAAGGAAAGGAGTCAAAGGATAAGGGAAATACCATCAACCCCACTACGCGGTTCAGAAGATTCAAGGGAAGGATTAGCTCAACTCCAGGTAATCCGGCTTCAAGCCTTCCATCATCAACCTTATAACCCGGCAATTCAGCCTTTCCTTCTTCTTCCCTATGCACTCGACCAAGAGTCAGTAGATAATTAGATTGATGTCTACCATACTGAGGACTTGAATATCTAATAGGTGAACAAAGACTTGCAAGAAGAAAATCGACTACTCTGGGCCTAGGGGAGCACTAGCTTCAGTTCTTTACTCAGCCTCAATGGGAGTGGAAATCCTCTGGTAGAGTCTTCTTGTACAGGTTCACCTGCCCAATGCCAATGATACTAAGAGCTAGCAATCCTTAGTTGCACTCCTAATAAGGGATAAGGACTTCGCTTTCAAATTCTGAGATCATTCTTCTCACCTCTCCTATATCTGAAACTACGAGTACCTTCGCACCTTTCCAGTCGCTTCTCTTTGTTCATTGATTGAAATAGTATTTTCAAAGAAAAAAAAACCGTATCAGTCGTCTTCTTTCCGCTCCCGCACTCCTTGGAAGTCCGTAGAAGTTCGATTTGCACTCCGTCCGAATGCTAATCTTTGACATAGTTTTTGACTATCATAAAATGGTTTGAATGATTATAAGAGTCTTTTCTCTCCTTTCAGTCGAGCCTTTATCAATGATCTTTGAGCCTTTCGTCATTCCTTTCTAATGTTTTGAATCTAAATAATGAAATTGCCGATTGTAATCTTTTTCATAGTCTATCGTCATCCTAAAATAGGTTGCTTAAAGCTGCAGACTTCGGACCATCTTGATTCTGCACTCCCTTAGATGAAAGTACGGAGGATGAACGGAGTTTCTTCCTTTATTTAAGTAGTCTCTTCTTTTAATGCTTCGCCCCTCTCTATCTCTGCGGACGAGGATTGCAGAACAAGGCGCGATATCAAGAGGATTCTATCCGAAGAGCCGGAGTCAAGCATGAACAAGGTCCCTCGGGACAGGAGGAATTCTTTTGTCTTTCCGTCGGCCTGAGTTAGGGGTTTCATCCGTGGATTCTCACCGCTCCGTGGGATCCAAACGGGGGAGCTGGGCTATGAAGGAAAGAGATTTCCCTCGCTTGTTTTCCTAAATGCCCTTCAATCTCTTTCTTTCTGATCGCTACGAATAGACGGAGACATCCGCCTTAGATCCCGTAGAAAGGAATGTTCCGACAGACAAAAGAGAATAGGTTGATGAGCCCTTTCTTCCCCCTTTTATGCCTCAAAGAGTTACTGCCCCCCGATCTGCGTCTTGTCTCCTCGCCTTCCTATTAAAGGTAGAGCCTTTCTTGCACTTGCACTCCTCTCCAAACATCCTATCACAAGAAAATAGAAGAATAAACTAGATCAAAGTACTCGTAACTAATTTTGATTGTATAGTTTTGATTGTAGTTTTCTTTGTTGGTTGGTTCTTTTGTTTTCTTCCTTTCCTTGCTTCGCGCCTTCTTAGTCTGATCAATTCCATCTCGCCTTTCTGCCTATGAAAAATCAGAAGATGAGTTAGCTCTTTCCGAAACTGAGAATTTGACCTCTCAGTCTGCCAGCATTTCTCCTATAGGTAATAGGCCGATAACCTATCCTTTCACACCCAACAAACTGAAAGGCGGGTCAAGCTGCTTTCGCTCCTCTCCTGACAGTCGAGCCGCTTTCGCTCCTTTCCTCTCCGGCTATGGTCAGTGTATGCCTTCGCTTCCCGTTCGTGATATGACCCCTTATTTAGTGACCCCTTGTTCATTGAGGCGGTCTGAGTTTCCGCTGATGCGCCTCGGGAGTTTAGTCTTTCCAAGAACTCATTGAAGTAGGATAATCCGTAGACCGCTCCGCTTCTTTGTTCTGGTCTCGCTCCTTCGCCCCTCTCGTTCTACACCTCACTCTTTCCTATCTCCTTCCCAGTCGCTTCGCTTTGAGCATATATATATTAGTTCTTTGTTCCCATCCTTAAGATTCAGACTGACTGAATTCATAAAAGAGAAATGAAAAGGAGAAAAGAAGAAAACGGAGTTTGAAACTTGAAAGCAAAGCAAAGGCTCAAAGAGGACAAGACTCAAAAGTCTGCAATAATCAGCCGGAGGCATAGTAATCTTTGGAATACTCTTTGTCATCATCAAATCAAAACCTTCGTCTGCAATAATCAGCCTACGCCAGAAGACTCTGTAGTCAGATAATCAGCCATTCAGACTTTTCTATCTCGTTCGTAAACTGATGAATTTCACGACTCATATTACATTGATCCTCTCCTCTAAGTCGAGCCTCGTAGATTGCACTCCTTATCAGTCGCTTCTCAATTCATTCAGCCTATCTTTCTCTCTTTCATTCATGCGCTTCGCTTCCTCCTGCCTGATGTGACTCATACAAAAGAGAGTCTTTTCTGACTATCTGACTGAAGAAAAAAGTCAAGGATTTCTCGTGAAGTTAGGCTATTTGCCTGAGATTCGCATACCGATCAAGAAAAAGCCTCAGCTACTGCTTCCCTAAACGGCTTCTGATCCTTAACTCAGTCGTAGCAGCTTCAACAGCTTTTTCTGGGAATGAATACTCTTCCTCTTCCGCCGAGACGGCTTCCGGATGGATGTCTTCCCTTGTCAGAGCGAGAGCTGCTTTCTAGTTCACAAGAGGAGGACGAGTGATTCAGAGTTGTCTTCCTTGTCTAAATTCCGAATTCCGAAACTTGAGAAGTTTAGCTAGGTCAACTCAATGAACAAGGGCTTGATCTTAGGAGGCGTCTAACCTCAGTAAAGCGGCTTCCCACCTCTCCCGAACGGAGCTAGCTAAAGAGTTTCTTCAATCTACTACCCCTTTCTCAGATACGACTGATTTAGGAGCGAACGATTCTATCACGCTCGCTAAGAGGAATCTTTGAACCCCACCACCTGGAAGGGAATAAGAAGTAGTACTGGTGGTAGCATTGGAATGGATCGCTTTTTCCCGAATGGATAAGTCTCGCTTTCTCTTTCATCCACTTGGGCACGACGACGAAGATCTAGAGAAAGATCGGATCCTTCATGAAATTCTATACGTTATTCGCGAATTGGCTTTTAAGGCTACGAAGGCTCAAATCTATGGTTTTGGTCTATAGGGTCGATTTGCGCTCCCCTCCTACGCTCCTGATTAGTCTTATTCCTTCTATTTAAATAAAGGTACGGACTAGCTTAATTAGTCATTGAGTTTTGACTTGACTATTTTGAGATTACTAAAGTAGGTAGAAGGAGCTCTTTCTCTCCCTCTCGCTTGGCTTCTAACCTTGCCGTAGGTTCTTTAGAGGATAGGCTTTTCTTCTTTTTCTGACTAATTAAGCTACGGAGGACGCGGAGGACGTAGGAGGAGCCTTCGTCATGGAGTCTTTTAGCGAACTACTTTTCTTATCAAGTATATTTCTTCTTTCTGAGAGTCCTCCGGACGGGTCCTCCAGACCTCTTTGATCCTAACGGAGCGGTCAAAAGTCATTCAAAAACACATTCTCCCTAATAACCTGAAAGGGAATGAGTCCAAGTCCGCGTAATATGGATAAAAAAGAAGGACTGAGGGCTCGAAATTCAAGACCTTCGGACGTCTCTCGACTGAAAGGAGAGAGGTCCGGTTCGAAGCTAGCCGATAAGATAGAGACGCCACCCGCCCAGTAGCGAGAGGGAACAAACTCAAAGGGGCTAGGTTTCCTCTTCAGGTTTTTATAACGGGGCAAGGGAAGAGAATAGAAACTATGTTTCCGAAGAGTCGGTGGCTGCCTTCGTAATAGCACAAGAACTGGAGGCAAGGAATCAATGAACAAGAGAGGGGTAAGGAATTGTTGATAGATCTCTTTCCGGTCTTTGGAAAGGCGATCTTGAATGATCAGAGGAATTCTCCGTCAAGGGAGAAGTCTATCCCCTCACTCTATCTTCTCAGTCTCGTACTCTTTTACAGGTTTACAGGGAATGAATTATTGATACAGAATCTGTTGATTAGGGGAGAGGGATCTTATTTATCTCAAATTCCCCCTTTCATACGAATAAGCTAGATCAAGGGAAAAGAGGGAAAGCTATAACTAGGGCTGACCGGGTTAAGGGGACTGAGACTACCGCTCTTTCTCTTTCATATGCCTCATCCCATCCGTAGCTCTTGGCCGAGTTGGGGAGGTTGAAGGAAGCTGGATCCCCTTCTTTAGATCTTGAGGCGGTAGCTATTGAAAAACTCTTTCCCTTTAAGCACGAGAAGTAGACGTTGTTGAACTAGCTGCTTTTGGTCTGCTCTTGTGGCTCTTCAAAGGTCATTGTATCCGGCTAGACTGACCATATTGAGTCCTTTGGGTAAGCGACCCATTTACGCGCGGAAGTTTCCCAAAGTCTCTCTTTTCTCATAGGAAGAAAGGGAATCAAGACCATCAAAGTCATCCTTCAGACTAATTAAGCTACCACGGACCGCTTCTTTCGGAATCCTAATCTGTGGATGAAATTCAGAGGCTGTATCTATCTCTTTAGGCAGGGGACCTTGAAGAGGTTCTTTCTCTTGCTTGATGAATATCACGATCTGAGTTCTAAGGCGGCATATTTCTTTACTCAAGATCTCATGAAATATGCTTTTCACCTTTCTTTTTCCCTAGATTAAGGAAGACGTAGCGGTGCTGATCTTTAAACTAAAGCAAGAACTTCTGCGACAGCCGATCCAAAAGCTGACTCTTTCGCTTGAAGTTACCGACCATACCCTTGTAGTAGAGCGCAGCTTCCTCCTATTTCTTGTTCTAGCTTGAGGTCTCTCCCTATTCACTGAAAGATAGCTTCTTCAACAGACACAGGCAGAAAGAGTCCCCGCTACGTGGGTCAAAGTCTGATTCATCAATCCGTAGTTCATCTTACTTCTTCATCTACTACCATATGAATAATAGCTTTGTGCTTCGAGAAGAATGGTGCAAGCAAAAGAGAGAGGGATGGGACAAGACGATCAGGATACCTGGCCCGCGAGTGATCGTGTCTCAAATTCTTTGAACCTCTTTTCACTGAGTTCGGGGATCTTTGATCATAGCAAATCAAGAACTCGGCTAATAAAGAATATAGAAGAAGAGAAGGAAGATAGGCTTGAATCTAAATAGTAGGTTCTAAACCGGCATCCAGGGATCAAGGGCTTACCGATCTGCGAGAAGTGTGCTACTTCTCTTTGTTCAACTTCCTAAAC
>NC_066863.1:9616765-9637739 GCF_025177605.1 Cucumis melo
GTATGCTCTTGATAGAGAGATTTCGTAAGAGGAAGAAGAATCAAGGTAATTTTCAGTGGAAAGAGAGAGAACAAGAGGAATCGGCAGCTAGACCCGACCTATTCATATAAAAAAGAGAGTGGGAGAGGGCTTTTCTATCATACTTTCACTCTGGGAGAGACTGAAATAGGCAGCTTTACCCTCAGTCTGAGGACCCCTTTTCAGAGTCAGCTAAACCCGATTGACCGAGACCTGAGGGGAGCCGGATCGGCGTCTGGAGAGGAGCGAAAGCGGCTCGACTCCCACGGGGCGGAGAGGAGCGAAAGCGGCTCGACTGTAAGGAGAGGATATCAGCTCTCCCCCTGAACTTTTCCCTTCGAGACCGCACTTTGCGCCTTCTTAAGCTGCTTTCGGGTAGAGAATGGCGAGACCTAGAATAGAAGTGAAGCATGAGATGGAAGATAAAGAGGAATCCGTCGAGCATATCCTTTCCAGAACAGTATAAGCGAGGAAATAAGAGGACGGATAGGGCACCATAGATTCCGTTGGCAACGGGCCTCGAGTTGTCTTAGCCCGATATCGACCAATCGCTTGGCTTGCCTCTTCGGCTTCGCCTTGCCCTTCTATCATAGCCTCTCTCCCTTCTTTCTGCTCGAGCAAGAACCTTTTTTCTTGGGATTTCTTTGTCTATATAAGGATAAGTCTTTCAGTTACCTTCGAACCTATCCATGAAAGACGAGATGAGAGGAAGTGAGTATTTGAGCAGTTTCACTATGCGGTCTAAAGCTCTTCTAAATGTGTCTAAAACCAAGGATGAAGATTTGAACTGGACTCTTTGAAATTCCTTCTTTTCTCTACATTATTGTCAAAGGTCTTGAGGGGACCGTATTGGCGCGAGACGTTTAGAACCCCGGGGCTCGAAGAGCGGGTGGCGTAAAATCACTTGATTGAATTTCATTCCATACCTCCCATCTACCCCTGAAAACGTAAACAAAGGAGAAGAAAGCAAGCGTCAACAGCCTCAACTCGAAGAAGGACTCCCTCACGCAGGGAACAAGCCATAAAGTGGTCTCTCGACTTCATTCCTAAACAGGTAATGGGAATTCCGCCCTAGAAAGGCACCCATTATGCCGAGTGAGGTCCTTGATTTTCATGGGAATAGGAGAAATTCTACCGGAGGGTAAAGGACAGCACTGGGCCGCACCACGTAGTGCGGAAGATTGTCTCTCCCGCTTCTTCTTTGAGATTTGAATGTGAATTCAGGGGTTTACTTCTTTTTCTCTCATGCGTGAAAAGAAAGATGGAACCGGGTCCTTGAAATGCCCATATTTAGAGGGGAGCTCCGGAAGAGGTTATAAGCGCTATCATTTATAGACCTCATTCAGCATAGGAGATCGGGGCAGGAAATAAGGAAGCCACTAATTATGGAAGCGAGTGACTAATCTAAGTACGCGGGGTAGAAATAAGAGAAAGAAGGCTTTCAACCACACGTCCCCTTGGCATTCACGGATTGGTTATGTAGCAATCCTTGAAGTAAAGATCTTCTATCCACTATGCCAGTGGCGTACGACCTTCTGTGCTTTAGTGCTTTAGAGTGAAGGTCTAGAGCTCTTTGACTTGATTCTCCCTCATCATTCTAATCGTATCTCTTTTTTGATGACTTTTCTTCCTTTTTTGCATGAAAGAGGCGGAGTAGGTTATGAAATAACGAGAAAAAAAAACAAAGAAATTCATGAATTTCGAATTCAACCTATGAATTTTTGTAATCAACGACCTTCAAATCCTTAGCTCAAATTCAGAAAAAGCTAGGTTTTGGGCCTATAAAGTAGCAACTTTTCATGAAAAAGATGTAAAAATTTCTCTATTTTCGTTAAATAGAAAGATGAGAAAAAGGAAGAAAAAGAAGGAAAAAAGACGGAAAACGCAATGAAAGAATCAAGCCTATCAAAGAAATGAACAGACTTTGATTCTAGTTCTAGTTTCTGGTCCGGATAAAGAGAGGAGAAAGAAATGTTTTGAACTCAATTATCGTTATATATCAAGATTCGAAAAAGTCAGATTTAGAAGGAAAAAAGTCGTTTAATTAATTGCAATTCAAGAATCAAGCCTAGGACAGGTAAAAGAAATGAACATAGTTTGATTATGGTTTGTGGTCCGTAGGTTAATATGGATAGTCCTCCGGATAAATCCTCCGGACAGGGATCTTCTTTGAATAAGGACGGATCATGAATTCCACTCAAAATTCATCAATGAACAAGGCTCAAAGAATTTTCGAAGGACTTCGGACCGTAGGAGGCTCAAAGAATGATCGAGGAGGAGGAGTCTAGTTTGAAAGAAGAGCTTTCCACTGATTGGATATGAGACCTCTAGCGAGTGCCTCAGTTCAACTTCCTGGTGAGGTGAGAAAGGGGATTGTACTTATTGAATCTACCCTCCCTAGTCCCGAGAACTCTTTTATCTGACTCAGTCTCTTCTTTTCTCTCGGATGAATCCCATGAAAGTTGACTCTTTTTCGAAAAAGAGTACTAAATCAAAGAGAAAGCCTATCCTTCTTTCTAAACCTACTTAAAGGCGGAGTAAGGCGCGAAGCGAAGCGACTGTTAAGGAGTGCAAGTTGACCTACTAAATAGGGGTAGAGAGAATTGCTTCTTGCAAGTTCGGTCTGGTTGGAATAGGCCAAGGCCCTAATACGAGTTCAAGGTACTAGAGTAGAATGAATTACCTAAATCAGAACCTGGGTTATCAGAAGCTCTCCATTTCGAAGTTCGTAGCCCTTCGCATCTTTTTCTACTTTCAGTTTCTAGTCGGACCATAAGTTTGAGTTCCATCTTTGATACATTCTTATATGAGTCCGACCGAGGACCCGTCCTTCTTAGTTCAGTGATTGAATCTACCATATGAACTTCCTTTTAGTTTGAGTAGGTTTCAAAAGATAAGAGAGAAAGTTGGATTTCGTTCCATAAATCAGTCGGGAAATAGAGGGTGACTGAATAAGGCGCGAAGCGAAAAGCAAGCTTCTATTTTGATGCGTCTCAGCCAAGCGAAAAGTTGGAATTCAGGCGCTTTCCTTTGGTACGAATCGCTGGAGTTGGCATTTCGAGTGGAAGTTGGAGAAGTCCCTTGCTGCCGTTGAAGACTCCTCGCCTCGGGGAGTTACGCAGCTTGAAAGGAGCGAAGAGCTTGACCGAGCTGGGGGGTATCGACTGGATAGGATCGAGGGAGTAGAGTGATGATTCCCCTAGTTTCAGTGACCTATCGGGCAGAGGTTAGATATAGTCCTCTTTTTGTATTTGTAGCAGTTGAACTTCTATTCTGAATCTCGTGAATTCACTCATTGCACTTTGATTCACTCATATTCCGGAGAAAATTCTCTTTCATAAGAAGAAAAAAAGCTTGATAGGGCTCGGAATCAGTAGCTGGAATTAAACTACCACGGACCGGCATAGGCAGACAGGTTAGCTCCCCAAGAGGCAGGAGATAGGCTCGACCATACCCTATAGGTGAGTCAGAAGCAAAAGAGACTCAAGGTTCGGGTCGGCAAGTAGGGGAGGCAGTAGCAGTTCTTGTTGAAGTTTCAGTAGCCTCATCTCTTGAGTAAGGCAACTTGCCTCAAACTCCGGTAAATTCATAAGGCATAGGAAGAAAAAGGCAAAGGTCAAGAGGCTCAAAGAATATTGAGGATCAGACTACTCCCAGAACCCACTACGCGGTGAGGATACAAAGGTTAGGACTCATGAAATTCCATATTCACTTTTCTTTTCACCTTGTTCATTTCTTTCTCCTTCTAATGCTCGGATAAATAAATAGAAAGTCGTTTACGGCTGTCCGCTACGCTCCGCTCCGCTTCCGCGTAGGAGATCCAGAGAAAGAAAAGTCGTTTACGGCTGTCCGCTACGCGTAGGAAAAGCAGATGAAGAAAGATCCGGGAAAGCTGATTCAGTTTCAAGGGCAGATTCAGGAGCTACGCTTAAGAGCTATCAGATCGATCAAGAAAGAAAGAAAGAGAAAGAAAAGAGATTCAGATGGGAGATAAATACAAGAGATTAAGAAAGAAAGAAAGAGAAAAGAGATAAAGGAAAGAGAGATTATCATATATAAACAAGAAAAGAGAGAAAGATGTCTTTTTAAGCTAGAAAAGAGATAAAGGAAAGAGAGATTATCATATATAAACAAAAAAAGAGATGCTTCGATCATTCTTTTTTCCTCTCTGACAGTCTCGCTCCTCTCCTTCCTAACCTCAGTCGAGTGGCTTCGCTCCTCTCCTTCCTAACCTCAGTCGAGTGGCTTCGCTCCTCTCCTATATTTTCAACTACGAGTACCTTCGCTCCTCTCCTATATCTGAAACTACGAGTACCTTCGCTCCTCTCCTTATCAGTCGAGCCCTCTATCTTCATTCCTTCTACGTAGCTTAATTAGTCCCGGCTCGGCTGGATCCGAATCTTCTTGTTCGCACTCTTCCTGTAACTGGAGTCCTTCCTCTACAGAGAAATCTCAATCGGTCTTTCTCTTCCAAATCGAAAGGATATCTTTTGACTAAGAGCAAATTGTACCAAATGGCAGGATTTCTCATGAGGTCCTGCGTAGAAGCTCTGATAACATAAGCTCTCCAGAAAGCAAATTCTTTTCTCTCCTCTCCTTTCAGTCGAGCCTCACTCAAGTTTTGTAAGTTGGAAAAAAAACCCCACGGGTACAATCCTATCGGCCCATGCCATGGGGTGTGGCTTATGGTGAAGTTAGTGGGAATATCATTCCCTACCCATCGGTACATTTTCACTTTTCACGAAAGTCTTCAAAGGAGTCAGAGCAAAGAAAGCAAGGGTGAGTAGTCTGTGAATATATTCTCCTTCTTCTTCCTGGTGGAAGCTGCTGGCGGAATCCGTTTTTTCTCTAAACTCATCTATAGTCCAAAGAGAAGAATAATGATTCGCTCCGGAGTAGTCGTTCTTTCTGTGCCCCGTGGAATAAATGCGCAAGACTTTTCCAAGGATCTTAATCAAGAGGGTCTTCTGCGTACTTTTTTCCCCATACAGGAAGAGCTCTTTGGTTTTGAGAGGCCTATCGGGAAACTAGGTTTACAGGCGAGCCAGTCGAGGAGGAGATACTTCTCCTTTCATTCCTCGGGGCTGTATTCTTTGGGCTTTCCCTGAATAGAGAGATAAGAAAGAAGACTCTCCGCCACGGTCTTTCTACTTCTTATCTTGCTGTATGTCCTCCCACATTTCTTTGACACTGTGGTATTTCCCCCCCCCATATAGGGGTTTTCAGTTCTTCATTCCGGAGAACTAAGAACCACTCGTCATACTGAGTTTTCCTCTGCCTCCTTTGTTCTAGCGCTTTTTTTCTTTGACCTTCTTCAAGCTTTTCTTCCTAGCTACGGCATTAGCCTCATCCAAGATTTGAGAAAGTTCATACTTTCCCCAAACATAGGGGCTCTGATTCTCCTTGCTTACGTAAGCACACAGAGTTCCCCAGCCGAAAGGTGACGCTGTCTTCCCTCCCATTCTTTTCAAGCCTTTCTGATCATAGGCTTTCTCTTTAGAAGTATACCGCGTCTTGTTGTTTAGGGCCAGCATCTTCCCATCTTTATGCCTTTCTGTAGATAATCGCCACACATTCTCTTTCTTCTTCCTTAGTTCAATTTCTTGTGGGGAAACTTCCAGCCTTTCCCCCCTTTTCCGCGTGAGAAAGAGTGAGAAAATATGAACCCTCCTGAAATTTCAATGAATGAATTAGCGATTCTAACTGAGTTCAATCCCTATCCTAGTCCTCTTCGATTCTAACCGATGGATCAGCTACCGAATCCGCTGCTCTCTCTATGAGAAAAAGAATTGGATTCCTCCTGGACTAATAATCGCAGAGTTCTTCTTCTTTCTTAGCTCCCGGCAGGGGAAGACGGGAAAATCAGCCCCCCGGCTATGGGGGTTTGGCGGGGGCCCGCCCGCATATTATATAGAGAGAATGCTTCCAGCGACCTAGCGTCAGGAAGTTTCTCGCCCAAAGCGAAAAGAGAAGGACTAGGGAGGGAAAGTCCTAGTGTAGGGGAGGCAAAGCTCGATCTTGGGGAGAGAGAGCTCCTTCCGGAGATTCCTTTAATTCAACTACCACGGACCGGTGACCTTTTGGTATGTAGTATTCTCATAAGAAGATTGGGAAGGATAAAAACGACTACTGGCAAACTCCTCTGTCAAACCCCAAGAAAAAGTGAAGTTAGCGAATTGGTCTTTTCACTGAGTGGGAAATTGTGCTATTTCTTAGGCAAAATGCACAAAATGCTAGGTTTTGACCAAGCCGTAGGCTCTCTTATTGCAGACGAAGTTCGATTTGCACTCCCCGTAGTAGGAGGGGCTAAAGTCACTAAAAAGGAGATTGTAACTAATAAATGACTCCCAAAGTGGGGATTTTTGGTTTGGGTTCATTCTCATTCCAACTAGTCAAAGAGAGGGACAAGCCAAAGGGTTAGACGAGACCAGGAAATTACCCAGAGGAATGAACTCGACTCGCCCGCTTATTTCAATCTCAATTCCCACTCCGCGGTACGTTGGCGACTACCCCCTTTTGAGCACTCCCTATATGTCTCCACTACTCAGTCAGGAGTACCTACTATCTGAGATGGAGAGTGGAAAGCCACGGAGCGGGCCAAGGATCCTTAATCAAAGACATCAATGAACAAGGCTTGAAAGGTCACTACTGAAAGGTTGCGGAATTGAAGGACTTAGTTGACTCTGTTGAAGAAGTTGCTTCAGTCCCCGGCTTCAGTCTATTTCTGGTATTCCGCCTGTTCTGAAAAGATTCCTTCTACTGAACCTTGCCCCGGTAACATGCGCATTCGATTCTTCAGCAAGAGTCTGACTTCCTTTGCATCTTAGTAGAAGCACAAGTGAATATGGTAGATTTCAGAGTCCTTCGGCATTATTAAGGAGAAGGACTCATTCAATGGAATATTCAGGGGCGAATCCTCCTTTAGTTGATACCAGCAGAGGAGCGAAGCAGACTAAGAAATTCAAGGGTCGTTGACGCCACAAGAGGGGGGGATCAACCACCCTTTCCCACGTCATCCAGTTTGTTCTCTGAAAGACTCTTTGGACTCTTAAGGGGATGAACTGTTTAGGATAGGGCGGGCCCTTGCAGTTGCAGCTGATAAGGAGGCAGTGGCGGTAGTTGTTCCGGCCGAGGAGAAAGAGTGAGTTGGAGAAGTGTGAAAGAGGCAGAAAGACAAAGAGAAAGAAGACTGCTCCTTCGTAGATAGTAATCTTTTCATAGTCAAGTCAATCATCAAAACCTTCTACGGCCCAAAGTGCTCTCCAGTAGTGCCCCTCGGGTAAGGCATTTCACCCGGATTGAGATTGACCACGTATTTCCCATGTGATATTCAGAGTGAAAGATTAGGCTTTTTGCCGACGAGTGCCTTTCAGCTTACCAAGACGAACTTATCCAGCCGAAAGAAGAACCGCGTAGTCGGCCTCAAGATCGAATGCCCTTGCCTCTGCGGGTCGCCTCTGCTTTGGGTCGTCCACTTCCCGATGTTGACTTTCCTCTTTCATTAGTTTGGAATCCTTCTTCTTCATTCGTGGATCACAAACATCATCTTCTCTTTCTTAGTTCTTAGGCAGTCGCTCAATAGGACGATATTTGCACTAGCTTTCAAGCATAAACAAAGGATTCTCAATTCATTCTATAACTCTCAAAGAATACAATGAAGGCAGAAAGCAAAGATGAAATATTCCCAATTCAGAATGAAAAGAAGAAAGATAGAAAGTCATATTCTCTATTTCGAAATTACGTAAGTCAGAGAAGAAATTTCTCGGTAGTTTCAGCTTTTTCTATCTTTCTGATTCTGATCTTTCATACTCTTTTTGATTCTCTGATTTATCCTTCCTGAATTAGATTATGAATCTCACGATTTGTCTGATCTTATCAAATTAGATCTATATCTATATCTCAGCCTCTTCCTCTTAGCACCCTCTGCCTATGAAAGAGAATACGAGCTGCCTGCCTCTCCAGCTTCCTGTCGACTTCCTTCTCGGTCCTCCCTAGCTTAATTAGGGGTATTTCGGTATCTGGATCGGATAAAGAAGCTCGAGAAGAAAGCCTGATTATCATCTTTGGCGTACACAAGAGAGAATGACTCAACCTCTTCTTCAACTACAACTGCTCCAAGATCCCTCTTTCCGTCTTCTTCTCTCTCCTTCTACTACACCTCCGTCGAGCCACCTTGTCCGTCTGCCTTTGGGCCAGAAAGTCAGTACGTCTTAGACTGAGTTCCGTATGGAGAATTTCTCATTCACTCGATATAAGAAAGGCCTTGAACTCAATTTATTGACTTTTAGATGTTCCCAACTCAATAAACGAATAAGGAACCTAAAATAAGTACGAAGACGAGAAAGAGGATCTCATAATTAATAAGTAGATCATCAAGCGATTCTGATCTTTCTTATCTCTAAGCCTGATTTTGAAGGAAGAAAAGACGAGAGCTAAAAAAAAGGAAGAAAATCAAAGCCTATCCTTCGTTAACGTAGTCAACTCCCTTGCCTTCTATCCTTGATTCTCGTACTTCTTCCTTTGGAACCTTGCTTTCCGATTTCTCTTCTTCCCCCACGGAGCGGGAGAGCAGCTTCATAGAGTTCATGCTTGAATGGGGACACTGAGTGAGACTGATTCTCGATCCGAGATGCTAGAAATGACTGAATAAGGACCTCTCTTTATTCAATGATCTTTGATCCTCGATCATTCTTTGAGCCTCTGGACTTGTTCATTCTACCATATTAATATGAATCCGAGTGGATTCCCTTCTTCTAATAAGACCGACGAGGGCGACTTCTTAAAGAAGAAGAGCGAGACCCCTATAAGTCAAGAGTGGTCAATATGAAAATAGTGGATCAAAGAGCTAATATATATGGAAGAGGAGCGGGAAGAAGAAGATCAGACTGCTCCTACGGAGCCGGAGCCGTCGGACTTGTTTTGATCCATATTCACTTTCTTCCTTTATAGGAAGAAGATCCGAGGGCAATCCAAGTCTGAATCCTTTGACTCCTTCACTCAGTCTCATGAATAATTGGGAAGTGGGTCCTATCTTTTCCCGATCCTACTCTTTCTTAATCGTTCACATGCCAATAGAATACGAGGACGAAAGCTCTCACTCAGCGAAGAGTCTACGAAGTCTCCCTTTGAGAATAGGAAGTAGGAAAAATGCTCCATGTGAGGGATAAGTAGATGTTGGCGAGCGAATAGGGGCCGTTAAGGAGAGGATTAGGAATCGGCATCAAGGGACCTCTGCAACTGAAATCAAGAACTTGCGCTTGCTTTTGAGACATTCTTCTATATAATAGAGATCAATGAACCCACGGAGCGGTAAGGAAAGAATGAGAATCGGAAGAATTCAGTACCGCGACGCCGCGGAGTGGGGTAGAAGTTTCCTCTAAGATCATGAACTCCTGCCTTAGTCTATCAGAATCAGGAGCGAAGTGAGCATAAAGTAAAGGAGGGAAGAAGTAGATCAAGCTAGGAAAGGATCCCTTGCAGCCGTCGTTGAAGCTCTTGCTTGAGTTCTGAGATCTTTTCTCGGGATTGGAGTGGCTTCAAAGATTTCCCATTTGATTTTCAAGATTCAGACTCCCAGAAAGCCAGATCCATTGAGGCGGTGGAACCGCGGAGTGGGACCGGGAACATAAATCTCAAGTGGAACCGCGGAGTGGGACAAAGCAGGAACATGAAAGCCCTTGGTCTGAGACCACGTCATGAAAGCGCGCGAAACTCATCTCTTGATTCATTCTTATTCCGTCATGAGATCAGTTGCTGGATTCAAAAAGGAAAGAGTAGGCTCAAAGAATGTGAAAAGGAGGCAACTTAGAAAAGCAGTAAAGGCGGACTTGCATAGTCCGAGCGCTTTTTCGGCTTCATATCTTTTCTCTGATTCCGGCATTGACCGCTACGTCTGAACTTACGAGATTGAATTCTAATCAAAATTGACTGAAAATCTCCCATTCCGGATAGACCTTTCTATTCTCAGCAAAGGCAAAGGACGAAGACTTTTCATTCTCAGTCTGGTTCGAGTCAGCCCGCCTCATCGCTTTCTCTTCTTTCATTCTCTTGAAAGATATTATGTCTTTTGTCTTAGATGAATTGAGGAATTCTTGCCTCCCTTTCCTTCTTCTCTCCATTTCATGGAATCCTCTTTCCATTCGAGGCATCCCTTTCTCTTTCATTCATCCTACTATTCTTTGAATCTGCGTATGATCTCTTATGTGAAAAATGGAAGGAAAGAAGGTCAATAAGAGTTGCCGCTAAGCCGCTCTTCTGGAGAGGAGAGGTGCCCAACCATTTCTTTGAAATTGACTGATTTTGAATAAAAAAAGAGAGCTACTACTCAATCTTTTATCCATTCCTTCCTTTCCAACTCAGCCTACTAGGTATACAGTTTCCGAAGAGGAAGACCCCACTACGCGGTAATAAGGAAAAGAAGAAATCGTAGGGGCGGATGAAATAAAGGGAAGACTGAGTATTCTCTCTTTCGGAAGAGAAGCTTGAGCTTGAAAGCAAGGGGTATGATCAGCCTAGAATAAGGAAAGACCGACGATGGTATCATACTTCTTCTTTGAATAGGGTAGCCGGATGGAGGATCGGTATTCAGCTGCTCGAGAGAGAGAGGAAAGGTCAGACGGGCGAGAAAGCTACTTGAGCTAAAGCAGTAAAGGCGGACAAAGGCTCGACCATTTTACCTATTTTCTTTTCTTCTTCTTGAAGGAGATCAATGAACAAGGGATTCGTAACCTTCTCATTTACGGATCGAAAGAAAGGCTGAGTTCGAATCCTTGCGGACGCGAAATCCGTCGGCGTAGTCCTCTTTCTAAAAGATCAAAAGAGTGGGATGCCTACTTTCTTTCAGTTGACTAGGGGCAAGAAAAATCAAGCTATCAAAGGAGGCTTTTCATGGAGTTAGGGATCGGTTAGAAGGAGTGAGTAAAGGCTTGATGTAGAGGTCTTGAGAGGGTTTCTGTGAACAAGAAGCAGTCTCCATTATCATAGATAGGCAGCGCCGCCCTTCTCCAAAGGTTCTCATCGGATAGAGAATGAGTCAGTTGACTCGGAAGGAAGGGAAAGGAAGCGCTCTTAGCCGCCCAGAAGATAAAGCGGTATTAGATCTTTCCCTTGAAGCTGAATTACCGGTGGGTTCATTACTGATTCAAGACCTGTCCTATATGCCATGAAGGCCAGGATCCGATCCCGACTCAATGAAATTGACTGACCTCCTTCGTGCTCCCGTCTTTCCGGGCGAGTACTGAATTACCGGTGGGTTCAGAAACTTCCACAAGAAAAGCAAGAAGAACTGAAACCTCCACTGCCATCAGTCTTTTCCCTGTATTCCGATACCGAATAAAGACGGTCTTGGAAGTCGAGCTATTCCTTCTAGTACTGAACTGAAAAGGGAATGAACTGCGAGACGGCAAGACTACTCTCTGAGGTCTCTCCTATGGGACTTCTTCTAACTCCATATCCGACCGTATGGGAATATGTCAGACAGACCAGACCCGATTTACCGGCTACGTGGGTTCTTTCATTTACCTCCCTTACGTGCTTTCTAGTTCTACTTCCAAAGTCTACCCTCTCATTACACCTTATCTTAGTTCAAAGATTGATTTTCCCTCTCCTCTGGGGCTAAGAAATTTCAGCGGAAAGAAGGATTTTCACGTAAACTCCACTCATCAGGAATCTTTCTCTTCAATCTTTGATTTTTCTTCAGTCGAGAGAGATCAATGAACAAGGTAGGAGTCAACCTCGGTTCTTTCGATCTCTTATTTGTGATTGCATTGCACGAAATGCAAGACAGGGCGGTAGTTTCCCACCAAGTTGAATAGAAAGTGGCTCTTGCATAAGTGGTTTCGAAGTTCTTCGTCTTCTTCTTTCAGTTGAATGAAAGGCCTCAAAACTCCCAGAAAGATCAAGCCTATGGTCGAAAGATGATTGGAAAAGGATAAAGAGAAATACGCCCCGCGGGGACTGGCTCTCATCTTCAGCTGGTAGAGCCGCTCTTTCGCTTCCGAGGATTGGGAGCTTACTCAGCGCCTTTCATTATCTTTTGTCTTCTGAAGAGAGTTTGCATCCTTCCGATTCCTAGGGTGGGCAGTCTTTATCCTCTTTCAAAGAGTGATTTAGCAGATTTTCATTATCCTGCGCTGGAGCCCTTTCTTTATCGGTGCGCGAGTCAAGATTCCGGAATTCTTTTGATAAGAGTCTTATGAGACAAGAGGAAGCGAAGAAGCTGCTCGCCGAATCGGAAGCGCCTAAAGCGCGAAAACGAAAGTACAGTTATCAGAGGTCCGCTCTCTCTTTCGGAGCACAGTGAATATGGATTTCAGTTTTTTAGTGGTCCGCTCCGTCCTCCGGACATTCTTTGCCGTAGGTTCGTTGCCGCAGGTTCACGCTCCTCTGAAGTCGCTTGGCTTCGCCCCTATGCCTACGGTGGTCTGATCGTCTGATCGTCTTATCGTCTTCCTTCCTCAATATTCTTTGAACCTGATTTTTCCTCTGGAAAATCTTCCCCCTTATCTTTATCCGGAAAATGCCCCTTTACCTAGGGGCCTTTAGCCCTCGACTCCTTCTCTTCTTTTTCCTTTATCCTTGGGGAATCCTCCCCCTTAAATAAAGGCCTTTAGGCCGATAGGCAGTAGGCTTTGCCTTTTGTCTTCCTTCTTTATGGGGAATCCCTTAAATCAAGGAAGTTTCCTTTAGGCACTCAATGAAAGGAAAGGCCTTTAGGCCGATAGTAGTTCCCTTCTTCGAGATCGGAGATCGGATAGGCACCTTAAAGAAAGAAACGAAAGTCAAGGCCTTTAGGCCGAGAGTAGTTCCCTTCTCCGATCTCGGAGATCGGATCGGATGGCTGTCTTCCTTCCTTCCGCGTAGAAGGACTTGTCTTTTCTTTGTCTTCCTTCCGGCCGGCCCTTCCCTTTTGTCTTCCGAGAGTCGGCTTTGCCTTTTTCATAGAGTTCCTGGTACCCGTTAGTTAGGGGCCTTCGAGAGTCGGCTTTGCCTTTTTCCCTAGAAAAGAGGAGATCGTAGATCGGATCGGTATCCGCTTTGCCTTTTGTCTTCCTTCTTTCCGGACAATTCCCCTTTACCTAGGGGCCGCCTCCTTCCCTTCTGTATCCTCTGGGGACTCCTCCCCCTTACCTTTTTCTTCTGGGGAATCCTCCCCCTTATCTTTGTCAGGGAAATGCCCCTTTACCTAGGGGCCGATAGGCCGAGAGTGAGAGTAGTTCCCTTCTTCCCTAGAAAAGAGGAGATCGTAGATCGGATCGGTCTCTTCCTTCCTTCCGGCCGGTAGCTCCTATCTCTGTAGCCTTTTTCTGTAGCCTCTTGTTTCCTTTGTCCTCTTGTACTTCCTCTAGCCTCTTGTTTCCTTTGTCCTCTTGTACTTCCTTCTTGTCCTGTAGCCTTTAACTGAATTATAGAATTCTTTAGGCCTCCGGCCGTCCTGTAATAGAATTCTTTAGGCCTCCGGCCGGAAGGCAACAAGGGTACCAAGGTACCAGGTACCGGAAAGAGAAGGAAGACAAGGAAGCGATTCTTAGCCAGTGAGTTGTCCGATTTCCGTAGCCTTGACTTTCATTAGAGAATTCTTATTATGCCTCCGGCCGAGGCCAGTGAGTTGTCCTCTTCCTCTGACTCCCTCTTCTGCCTTCCGGCCGGCTTTAGCCTTGACTTTCTTTCTTTCATTCTGATTCTGCCTCCGGCCGAGGAGCCCTGTCCGAGTTCTCCGATTTCCGGTATCGGCTTTTCCTTTTGTTTTCTTTTTCCGGATAATCTTTCTTCTCCGATACCCTAAAGAGAAAGAAAGGAAGGAAAGAGGACAAGAAGGAAGACTAAGAGGAAAGCCGGAAGGCAAAGCTTGAATTCGTTAATGATTATTGGGCCTCCGGCCGAGGAGAGGAGCCCTCTTGTACTTCCTGTAGCCTTTTTACTAGAATGATTATTGGGCCTCCGGCCGAGGAATAGGAACTCCTTCCTCTAGCCTCTTGTACTTCCTTCTTTTCCGGCTTAGGAACTCCTACTCCTAGCTCTGTCCTTCTTCCTTCTTGTCCTGTAGCCTTCCTCTTGCCTTGACTTTCTTAACAAGAATGATTATTGGGCCTCCGGCCGAGGAACTCTTTCCTTCCTTCCGTAGCCTTTAACTCTTCCTTCTTGTCCTGTAGCCTTTAACTAAGGGCCGATAGGCACCTCTTCCTCTGACTCCCCCGAGGAGTTATCCCTTGTTGTCCTCTTTCCGGCCGGCCAAGGAAGCTTTCATTAGAGAATTCTTTAGGCCCTCCGGCCGTCCTTTACTTCTTCCTTTAGCCAGTGAGTTGTCCTCTTTCCGTAGCCTTTCACTGAATTCTGAAATTGAATTCTGATTCTGCCTTCCGGCCGTCCGGCTTTGCCTTCTGAGAGATCGTAGATCGGATCGGTATCCGCTTTGCCTGATTTATCCTCTGGGGGAAGATTCCCCCTTAAATAAAGGAAGTTGCCGATAGGCCGATAGGCCGAGAGGAGTTCCCTTCTTCGAGATCGGATAGGTACCTGAAAATCAATCCTTGAAAGGTCAAGGCCGATAGGCCTCGAGTGGGCTTTGCCTGATTTATCCTCTGTGTGGGGAATCTTCCCCCTTTCCCTTGAAATCATCGATAAAGAAAAGAGAGAAATTCAATCGATCAGGATCTTCTATCTTTTATCGATCAATCAATAAGCTATAAAAGAGATTAAGATGTAGGATTAGGCTATCAAATCTCTTAAGAAAGAAAGAGAAAAGAGATAAAGGAAAGAGATTAATACAAGAGATCAAAGATATCGAGATTCTCATATATAAACAAGAAAAGTCAATGAACAAGGAGAGAAAGTCAATGAACAAGGAGAAAAGAGAGAAAGTCAATCTCTGATTATGGGGTTCTGCTCGCCCGAGGTAAAGGCTGTAGTCGTCCTTGCATCAAAAAGGTCAAAGAGAAGTATCCGGCTAGGCCTCCCACGAGACGCGCCTAAGGAAGCTCGACTGATTTCATTCAGTTGGATCGGTCCGAAGGACTCTGAAATCCATATTCAGAAGTTCGAGTAAGGAAAGGAATCCCAATACGCCCACCAAAGAGAAGACGAGACCATGAGGCGCGAAGCGACTTAGAAGGAGTGCAAGTTAAGCGAGACCCGTTGACTTGAGTGCTGCAGATGGTTGTGTTCTGCCTGTCCGACCCTTTTTTTTAGTGAGAATCACTTTGTTAGTGACTTTGGGGCATAGGAAAGATGGAAGATTGCACGCCAAATCGCCCATTTTTCACTCCCACTCCGCGGTTTCTTTTTGAAAGTAATAAAGCTACTCAAGACGAGCGGTCCGGAGGGACTATTCATAGCTATGACTTTTCAGAGTCAAAGAATCCATATTGACTTGAGAAACCTCTATTTAGCTTCTTATATCTTCAGACGAGAAAGTCAGATAATCAGCCGTAGGCTGGGTCGGATCGTCCATACCTAGTTGAGTATCTTTGTCCGTCATAACGAAGTCACTCTTTGTTTAAGGGTCGGGCTTTGTTGGAGTTTACTCGGTGAGTACACTTTCATCTTTACGAGAAGAAGCGCGAACAAGAACTAGATTATGAAGCCAGAGACCTGATTTACCCGATGAGTGGAAGGGCTCGACAAAAGTCTTAGGACTCGGGACGGACGCGCCTCCTTCCTGCTAGAACTCATAGGTCTACGGGGTTCTTTCGGTAGCGAGAATAGTGGATAAAAACGGAATAGAAGTACTTTTGATTCACTGAATCGGAATCTTTGAAAGAAGAAAGCTAAGATCAAGCCCTTGTTCATTGAGTTGAACAGACTTCGAGATTGAGTATGATAGGAATAGGAAAAGGAGGAGTGGCACAAAGAAAGAGCTATCCCCAGTCTCGGCGGAGGCATCCCTTGAAATTGACTTTCATCCATACTATTCTCATCTCTCTTCAGAGTTTGTAGCTGCTTTCCCGACTCAGAGTAAAGGCTATCGGGATCCCTTGTTCATTGAGGCGGGATATACTGCATTGGTGCTGCTTGGGACAAGCTTTACCTAGTTTGATCAGATAGGGGAATGAGATAGATCTCTGTCCCAAGGTTCAGGGCTTCTTTCTCTTTTTATTGACTTTGACATGTGACGTCGATTTGACTCTTCATGATTCTACCTTCAAATGCCACCCTCGCTTTCATCAGCATACCAAGAACCAGCGATTCAATCTCCAGTTAATGGTCTAGGTCCGAAGACCGTATCTAGCGGCCACCCAGTCCGTGGATCTGGGCTCCTGAAAGAGTCCTAGAATTTCTGCCCTTTGTCCACTTTGAAAGCCGGAGGACGCAACAAAAGAAAGGCAGGGATCTTGCGGAGTTGTCTTTCTTCTTTCTCTTAGCATTCCTTGCCGTAGGCCGCCGTAGGTCTCTTCTTTTACAAAACCTTAAGAGTCGATCTTCTACAAGATCCCTGCCTTTCTTTTGTTGCCTACTATTAGATTCAATAAAGCTCCTCCTTTCTGATAACCAATTCTCCTTCTGATCATGAGAAAGGGATTACGCTGGGAATTCCTTCTAAAAGAAAGGGTAAATCGTCAATCTCGCATTTCGTGCAATGCAATAAAAAAACACAGATAGAAAGAACCGAAGCAAGACGAGCCCAAGACCCCAGGTGGAATGTTCCAAACCCCCATTTGTTAGCTAAAATGAGAAATTCAATGGATCTACGAATATGAATTCAGCCTTATCAATGATCTTTGCTCCTCAAGAGGAGCCGTAGGTAGGAGTCTTAAAGAGCGGGAGGGGAGCCATATTTTCTTCTTATATAGTTCAGGACTTGGATAGGTCTTCCCCGTTCGCAGGTGGCGAAGCGGCTAGAGGGGAGTTATATGCCCGATATTCACCCCTTTACTTACCGATTTACCGACTTCTAGGATCAGTTAGCATATTCAAAAGTCCTTTTCCATCAAATGAGAGGAAAATGGGATAAGACAAGGCGGCTAGGCTGAAGGCAAGGAAGTCCAAAAAGACTGATTTTACGTGCAAACTTCCAGCTAGCATAGGGCGAAGACTTCCCATAGTCTAAGCATTCTGCCCCGTCAGGCTCCCACTCCGCGGTTCCAAGGCCACCTCACCTGGGTTCATTCTCTGAGAGGGAAAGAAGAAGTTCACCCATTAAGGATGCGGGGCAGAGGCAAAGCCGAGACCGATCCATAAAAAGATCAAGCCCTTGTTCATTGAGTTGACGAGGGCTATTTGCCCGATGAAGACCCTACCTCTTCGGATTCTTTTCTTCATTCCTTATTCATTCCCACGTAGCGGTATTTTCAGGAAAGAATTTGCTCGACCAGTCCGAAGGACGCCTATTTTTTGGACTTGATTTATGGGGCTCGTCTTCTTTTTCTTAACTCATAAATCTCTCTTATTCTAATCCCACTCCACGGGACTCGAAGCAGAAGGATTCCAATCCAAAAAAGTGGTTTCAGTTTCATAGGAATAAGTACTCCAGAAGAAAGGAGAGACTGAAGATCGAAAGGAAAGGACGAGGCCCTCGTGCCAAGATCAGATGGATCAAGGCGCGAAGAGCTAAAGTCAGCGAATAAGAGAAGAGCGTCAGCGGAAGCTAAAGGTTCGAAAGATTACTATATTAGCTCGAGTGTCAGAGGTTCAGATTAGACCAACCCACGGGACGGATTTGTACTCGTTGGATCTTCAAGGCCTTCCCGTAAAATACCGTCTTGCTCAAAGCGCGTAGTGCCTTTCCCTGCCAAATGCTTTGACCTTCCAAGAAATAGGATAGAGGATTCGGTAAAGGAATGAACCCCCCCATTGACTCAATTTGCTCTAAAGTTGAGAGGGAAGATGGGCCAGGATAGCAGTCCTTGGTTCTTTCCTTTAGTTGAACCTCGTTGTAGTTGACAGAGTTTAGGAAGAGGCTGAAGGGAAGGTTTCACGGATAAAGAAGGAGAAAGGTAGGATACAAGCCGAGTTCAATCCCACTTTCTTTGCAAGATCATGATATTCCACTAAAAAAGAAAAAAGAAGTGCAAGCGCGTAGTGGGTAGGGGCCTTCGACCAGAAAGGGTATGGGTGCCCAGTTAAGAACTGCTCCCGTTGTCAGCCTACCAAGATAAGGATGCCTTGGCTCGACTGAAAGGAGTCAATGAACAAGGGAAGAGAACTCCCCAAGACCAGCATTCTTTGATCTCTCATAAGGCCCACTACGCGGGAGCTCAGCAGCTTGACCAAAGGATAGAAGGAACTCAACTAGGTTGTAGCAGTTTCGATCAGAAGCGAGACCTGTCTCATTGATAAGGACATATGAACCTCTCCTTTCCATAACCTTTTCCGCCTATCGAGCCTTTGTCCTCAAAGAAAGGTCCAGGTGACTTCTTTATCCATATGAATTAGGGGAAGGTAAGCGCTTTACCCATGAGGAGTGAACTAGCCAGAACTAGGAAGGAAGAAAAAGAAGAAGAAGAGCTTTCTCTCAAATTCTTTGAGCCTTTCCTTTCGATGATTTTCATAAATCTTCAAATTCCACTTGGTCTTGAGCTCAGAACTCTTTTCATAGGTTCCCTTGCTAAGAAAAGAAATGAAACTACCACGGACCGCTTATCGCTATCCCAATACTGAAAGAGAGAGAGTTGGAAAGGGTACTCGAAAGTAGCTCGACCTCGACTAGTCCCGTAAAGCTGATTATTTCTTGAGGGATAGTAGCCGTCTAACTGAAAGAGGGGGAATCGGCCTATCCTGTCAAGGTTGAGGGACGGAAGCTGCTCGCCCAGAGCTATCCCATCTCGACTAAGCCGCTATCCGAGAAGAGGTTATCTAATCACTATCCCAAAGGGAGAGGGTATCTATTATATAGGCTAACCCGACTTCCAAGGAGCGAAGCAGACGTAGCCGGAGAGGAAAGGAGCCTCATCAGTCTGTCTCGGAAGCAAGGGGAATGAGATCTTTCTACAAAGGTAGCATGAGAAGTTGCATAAAGCATGAAGAAAGTAGGCCCCAGGTCGGCCTCTCTTGAGTCAGAGTCGGAGGCAGTGGCAGTTCGACAGGCTCAAAGAATGATCGTGTGGCAGCAGTCGCTCTTGCTTTAGTTGTCTCTGTGGCAGAAGTCGTAGTAGTTGACAGAGTGTAGGAAGTCAATTGCTTTGATTCTTGAAAAGCGATTATTGAGAAATATGGTATGAACAAGTAGAAAAAAATCTTTCTCACACTGGTCCGAAGACCTCCCTCCTAAAACTCTCCGGTGGGGCCTTTCTCATAAAGTAGAATAAAAAGAGGGGAAGGAATATAGTATGAATGTAAAGGAAGAAGAAGAAGAAAGCCCACCTTCCAATTAAACTACCACGGACCGGTGAAAAGAAGATTTTCGAAGGCGCAAAGAATATTGCGAGAAATTTGATGAGAGTCATGATCCCTTTCATGCAGCTGCTTAAAAAAGCTCAAAGTGAGAAGACAAAGAACAAAGAATATTGAGAATTTGAGAAGGATTTCCATACTAGATGGAGCCATAGTCGAATTCGTACCTGGCGGTGGAAGGAATTCAATGACTCGACTAAAGAGGAATTTGCCCTTTGATTTGAGGCAGTTAGTAGCTTAATAGTAGGGTTGTAGAGGCCTGGTGGCGGAAGACAGAGCCAAGGTGCAAAGAATATTGCGAGCTCTTTGCACTGTGAAAGAACCCTCTTTCTAAAGATCGGAGTGAGCTTACAAACGAGAGGAGCAAGGCTCGACTAAGCCTACGAAGGAGAGGGCGAGACCACGTATTAATTGTCTGCAGTTGATGTCCCACCAGTGGCAGGGATCTCTTTTTCTAGCTTGGGCAGGCTCTTGCCTTCGTGCTCCTGTTGAGAGGATGATGCCTCATCCGTTCTGAAATTGAAGGAAATTGATTCACATTCATGAGAAGAAGCAATATAAGAGGATAGGCCCCCAGTAAGAGGAATCCCCCCAGTTTATGTCCCCGAAGGATCTTTCCTTTCCAGGGATATCTTGAGCCTAGGCCGTGAACCTCAAAATTCAAGACTTTTGAGAAATCTCTTAGAAAGGGCACCCATTGTGCACCTCGGGCACCTTCTCCCCTCGTAGGGCAGTCAAAGAAGAGCCGCAATATTCTTTGCACCGCGGAGTGGGTTTGAGATAGGTTTTCTCTTTCGGGTAAAAGAGAGAGTTCCGGATTCTGGGGAGACTTTCTGCTGAATGATAGTTGGAGTTGCGCGTAGATGTGCTCCTCTGCAAAAGGCAGGCTATTATCATATCAGGCCCGGGGGGTTGTACTAATTACTGTATTTGCATCGCCGACGAGGTCCGGCAACGAGGAAAGGAAGGGGCCGTCCCCTCAGCCTCAGGGAAAAAGGGGAGAGAACTATCCTTCAGTTTCTCCTATTGAATCAGGTTTGAATCCGTACGAATGAAACCATGTTACTGACCGCAATCTATCAAATAAGAAAGGCAAAAGCCAGAGATCAGGACTCTTCGACCAGGGACTAGCCGCTACATCTCAGAGCTATTAACTCGCAGAGGTTATTCCATAGCAGGTCTCATCTATCTAAGTTAAGCAAAGGAAAACGGAGTCAACTGTCCAAAGAGTCCTGAAACCGGCCCTCAACCCCTCACATGAAAGGAGAGGAAAAGTGAGAACGATTATGAGAGAAGGATAAAAGGAAAAAACTTCCATGAAGCATGGGTTCAAACCTCAAAACTCCCAGAAAGATTTAGATAAAGTCAGAAAGCATCAAAATAGAAGTTGCGCTTTCTTCTTATTTAATAGAATGAATGACTTCCGGAGGTCCGGAGGTCCGACTATCCACTGGGGAATGTCAGAGGATATGTTCAGGAGCGGACCTCAATGAACCTCAATGATTTTGGAGGGGTAGGACTCGTTTTCAAGAAAGGATATAAGTTTGAGTCATCCGTGTCGGAAGAAAAAGATCATAATATCTAAAAGACGTAGAAGCAAAAATATCCATCAGACGAGACCTAATTTCAG
>NC_066863.1:9637839-9666860 GCF_025177605.1 Cucumis melo
CTTCTTTCTTAGCTCCCGGCAGGGGGAAGACGGGAAAATCAGCCCCCCGGCTATGGGGGTTTGGCGGGGGCCCGCCCGCATATTATATAGAGAGAATGCTTCCAGCGACCTAGCGTCAGGAAGTTTTCTCGCCCAAAGCGAAAAGAGAAGGACCTAGGGAGGGAAAGTCCTAGTGTAGGGGAGGCAAAGCTCGATCTTGGGGAGAGAGAGCTCCTTCCGGAGATTCCTTTAATTCAACTACCACGGACCGGTGACCTTTTGGTATGTAGTATTCTCATAAGAAGATTGGGAAGGATAAAAAACGACTACTGGCAAACTCCTCTGTCAAACCCCAAGAAAAAGTGAAGTTAGCGAATTGGTCTTTTCACTGAGTGGGAAATTGTGCTATTTCTTAGGCAAAATGCACAAAATGCTAGGTTTTGACCAAGCCGTAGGCTCTCTTATTGCAGACGAAGTTCGATTTGCACTCCCCGTAGTAGGAGGGGCTAAAGTCACTAAAAAGGAGATTGTAACTAATAAATGACTCCCAAAGTGGGGATTTTTGGTTTGGGTTCATTTCTCATTCCAACTAGTCAAAGAGAGGGACAAGCCAAGGGTTAGACGAGACCAGGAAATTACCCAGAGGAATGAACTCGACTCGCCCGCTTATTTCAATCTCAAGTTCCCACTCCGCGGTACGTTGGCGACTACCCCTTTTGAGCACTCCCTATATGTTCTCCACTACTCAGTCAGGAGTACCTACTATCTGAGATGGAGAGTGGAAAGCCACGGAGCGGGCCAAGGATCCTTAATCAAAGACATCAATGAACAAGGCTTGAAAGGTCACTACTGAAAGGTTGCGGAATTGAAGGACTTAGTTGACTCTGTTGAAGAAGTTGCTTCAGTCCCCCGGCTTCAGTCTATTTCTGGTATTCCGCCTGTTCTGAAAAGATTCCTTCTACTGAACCTTGCCCCGGTAACATGCGCATTCGATTCTTCAGCAAGAGTCTGACTTCCTTTGCATCTTAGTAGAAGCACAAGTGAATATGGTAGATTTCAGAGTCCTTCGGCATTATTAAGGAGAAGGACCTCATTCAATGGAATATTCAGGGGCGAATCCCTCCTTTAGTTGATACCAGCAGAGGAGCGAAGCAGACTAAGAAATTCAAGGGTCGTTGACGCCACAAGAGGGGGGGATCAACCACCCTTTCCCACGTCATCCAGTTTGTTCTCTGAAAGACTCTTTGGACTCTTAAGGGGATGAACTGTTTAGGATAGGGCGGGCCCTTGCAGTTGCAGCTGATAAGGAGGCAGTGGCGGTAGTTGTTCCGGCCGAGGAGAAAGAGTGAGTTGGAGAAGTGTGAAAGAGGCAGAAAGACAAAGAGAAAGAAGACTGCTCCTTCGTAGATAGTAATCTTTTCATAGTCAAGTCAATCATCAAAACCTTCTACGGCCCAAAGTGCTCTCCAGTAGTGCCCCTCGGGTAAGGCATTTCACCCGGATTGAGATTGACCAACGTATTTCCCATGTGATATTCAGAGTGAAAGATTAGGCTTTTTGCCGACGAGTGCCTTTCAGCTTACCAAGACGAACTTATCCAGCCGAAAGAAGAACCGCGTAGTCGGCCTCAAGATCGAATGCCCTTGCCTCTGCGGGTCGCCTCTGCTTTGGGTCGTCCACTTCCCGATGTTGACTTTCCTCTTTCATTAGTTTGGAATCCTTCTTCTTCATTCGTGGATCACAAACATCATCTTCTCTTTCTTAGTTCTTAGGCAGTCGCTCAATAGGACGATATTTGCACTAGCTTTCAAGCATAAACAAAGGATTCTCAATTCATTCTATAACTCTCAAAGAATACAATGAAGGCAGAAAGCAAAGATGAAATATTCCCAATTCAGAATGAAAAGAAGAAAGATAGAAAGTCATATTCTCTATTTCGAAATTACGTAAGTCAGAGAAGAAATTTCTCGGTAGTTTCAGCTTTTTCTATCTTTCTGATTCTGATCTTTCATACTCTTTTTGATTCTCTGATTTATCCTTCCTGAATTAGATTATGAATCTCACGATTTGTCTGATCTTATCAAATTAGATCTATATCTATATCTCAGCCTCTTCCTCTTAGCACCCTCTGCCTATGAAAGAGAATACGAGCTGCCTGCCTCTCCAGCTTCCTGTCGACTTCCTTCTCGGTCCTCCTAGCTTAATTAGGGGTATTTCGGTATCTGGATCGGATAAGAAGCTCGAGAAGAAAGCCTGATTATCATCTTTGGCGTACACAAGAGAGAATGACTCAACCTCTTCTTCAACTACAACTGCTCCAAGATCCCTCTTTCCGTCTTCTTCTCTCTCCTTCTACTACACCTCCGTCGAGCCACCTTGTCCGTCTGCCTTTGGGCCAGAAAGTCAGTACGTCTTAGACTGAGTTCCGTATGGAGAATTTCTCATTCACTCGATATAAGAAAGGCCTTGAACTCAATTTATTGACTTTTAGATGTTCCCAACTCAATAAACGAATAAGGAACCTAAAATAAGTACGAAGACGAGAAAGAGGATCTCATAATTAATAAGTAGATCATCAAGCGATTCTGATCTTTCTTATCTCTAAGCCTGATTTTGAAGGAAGAAAAGACGAGAGCTAAAAAAAAGGAAGAAAATCAAAGCCTATCCTTCGTTAACGTAGTCAACTCCCTTGCCTTCTATCCTTGATTCTCGTACTTCTTCCTTTGGAACCTTGCTTTCCGATTTCTCTTCTTCCCCACGGAGCGGGGAGAGCAGCTTCATAGAGTTCATGCTTGAATGGGGACACTGAGTGAGACTGATTCTCGATCCGAGATGCTAGAAATGACTGAATAAGGACCTCTCTTTATTCAATGATCTTTGATCCTCGATCATTCTTTGAGCCTCTGGACTTGTTCATTCTACCATATTAATATGAATCCGAGTGGATTCCCTTCTTCTAATAAGACCGACGAGGGCGACTTCTTAAAGAAGAAGAGCGAGACCCCTATAAGTCAAGAGTGGTCAATATGAAAATAGTGGATCAAAGAGCTAATATATATGGAAGAGGAGCGGGAAGAAGAAGATCAGACTGCTCCTACGGAGCCGGAGCCGTCGGACTTGTTTTGATCCATATTCACTTTCTTCCTTTATAGGAAGAAGATCCGAGGGCAATCCAAGTCTGAATCCTTTGACTCCTTCACTCAGTCTCATGAATAATTGGGAAGTGGGTCCTATCTTTTCCCGATCCTACTCTTTCTTAATCGTTCACATGCCAAATAGAATACGAGGACGAAAGCTCTCACTCAGCGAAGAGTCTACGAAGTCTCCTTTTGAGAATAGGAAGTAGGAAAAAATGCTCCATGTGAGGGATAAGTAGATGTTGGCGAGCGAATAGGGGCCGTTAAGGAGAGGATTAGGAATCGGCATCAAGGGACCTCTGCAACTGAAATCAAGAACTTGCGCTTGCTTTTGAGACATTCTTCTATATAATAGAGATCAATGAACCCACGGAGCGGTAAGGAAAGAATGAGAATCGGAAGAATTCAGTACCGCGACGCCGCGGGAGTGGGGTAGAAGTTTCCTCTAAGATCATGAACTCCTGCCTTAGTCTATCAGAATCAGGAGCGAAGTGAGCATAAAGTAAAGGAGGGAAGAAGTAGATCAAGCTAGGAAAGGATCCCTTGCAGCCGTCGTTGAAGCTCTTGCTTGAGTTCTGAGATCTTTTCTCGGGATTGGAGTGGCTTCAAAGATTTCCCATTTGATTTTCAAGATTCAGACTCCCAGAAAGCCAGATCCATTGAGGCGGTGGAACCGCGGAGTGGGACCGGGAACATAAATCTCAAGTGGAACCGCGGAGTGGGACAAAGCAGGAACATGAAAGCCCTTGGTCTGAGACCACGTCATGAAAGCGCGCGAAACTCATCTCTTGATTCATTCTTATTCCGTCATGAGATCAGTTGCTGGATTCAAAAAGGAAAGAGTAGGCTCAAAGAATGTGAAAAGGAGGCAACTTAGAAAAGCAGTAAAGGCGGACTTGCATAGTCCGAGCGCTTTTTCGGCTTCATATCTTTTCTCTGATTCCGGCATTGACCGCTACGTCTGAACTTACGAGATTGAATTCTAATCAAAATTGACTGAAAATCTCCCATTCCGGATAGACCTTTCTATTCTCAGCAAAGGCAAAGGACGAAGACTTTTCATTCTCAGTCTGGTTCGAGTCAGCCCGCCTCATCGCTTTCTCTCTTTCATTCTCTTGAAAGATATTATGTCTTTTGTCTTAGATGAATTGAGGAATTCTTGCCTCCCTTTCCTTCTTCTCCCATTTCATGGAATCCTCTTTCCATTCGAGGCATCCCTTTCTCTTTCATTCATCCTACTATTCTTTGAATCTGCGTATGATCTCTTATGTGAAAAATGGAAGGAAAGAAGGTCAATAAGAGTTGCCGCTAAGCCGCTCTTCTGGAGAGGAGAGGTGCCCAACCATTTCTTTGAAATTGACTGATTTTGAATAAAAAAAGAGAGCTACTACTCAATCTTTTATCCATTCCTTCCTTTCCAACTCAGCCTACTAGGTATACAGTTTCCGAAGAGGAAGACCCCACTACGCGGTAATAAGGAAAAGAAGAAATCGTAGGGGCGGATGAAATAAAGGGAAGACTGAGTATTCTCTCTTTCGGAAGAGAAGCTTGAGCTTGAAAGCAAGGGGTATGATCAGCCTAGAATAAGGAAAGACCGACGATGGTATCATACTTCTTCTTTGAATAGGGTAGCCGGATGGAGGATCGGTATTCAGCTGCTCGAGAGAGAGAGGAAAGGTCAGACGGGCGAGGAAAGCTACTTGAGCTAAAGCAGTAAAGGCGGACAAAGGCTCGACCATTTTACCTATTTTCTTTTCTTCTTCTTGAAGGAGATCAATGAACAAGGGATTCGTAACCTTCTCATTTACGGATCGAAAGAAAGGCTGAGTTCGAATCCTTGCGGACGCGAAATCCGTCGGCGTAGTCCTCTTTCTAAAAGATCAAAAGAGTGGGATGCCTACTTTCTTTCAGTTGACTAGGGGGCAAGAAAAATCAAGCTATCAAAGGAGGCTTTTCATGGAGTTAGGGATCGGTTAGAAGGAGTGAGTAAAGGCTTGATGTAGAGGTCTTGAGAGGGTTTTCTGTGAACAAGAAGCAGTCTCCATTATCATAGATAGGCAGCGCCCGCCCTTCTCCAAAGGTTCTCATCGGATAGAGAATGAGTCAGTTGACTCGGAAGGAAGGGAAAGGAAGCGCTCTTAGCCGCCCAGAAGATAAAGCGGTATTAGATCTTTCCCTTGAAGCTGAATTACCGGTGGGTTCATTACTGATTCAAGACCTGTCCTATATGCCATGAAGGCCAGGATCCGATCCCGACTCAATGAAATTGACTGACCTCCTTCGTGCTCCCGTCTTTCCGGGCGAGTACTGAATTACCGGTGGTTCAGAAACTTCCACAAGAAAAGCAAGAAGAACTGAAACCTCCACTGCCATCAGTCTTTTCCCTGTATTCCGATACCGAATAAAGACGGTCTTGGAAGTCGAGCTATTCCTTCTAGTACTGAACTGAAAAGGGAATGAACTGCGAGACGGCAAGACTACTCTCTGAGGTCTCTCCTATGGGACTTCTTCTAACTCCATATCCGACCGTATGGGAATATGTCAGACAGACCAGACCCGATTTACCGGCTACGTGGGTTCTTTCATTTACCTCCCTTACGTGCTTTCTAGTTCTACTTCCAAAGTCTACCCTCTCATTACACCTTATCTTAGTTCAAAGATTGATTTTCCCTCTCCTCTGGGGCTAAGAAATTTCAGCGGAAAGAAGGATTTTCACGTAAACTCCACTCATCAGGAATCTTTCTCTTCAATCTTTGATTTTTCTTCAGTCGAGAGAGATCAATGAACAAGGTAGGAGTCAACCTCGGTTCTTTCGATCTCTTATTTGTGATTGCATTGCACGAAATGCAAGACAGGGCGGTAGTTTCCCACCAAGTTGAATAGAAAGTGGCTCTTGCATAAGTGGTTTCGAAGTTCTTCGTCTTCTTCTTTCAGTTGAATGAAAGGCCTCAAAACTCCCAGAAAGATCAAGCCTATGGTCGAAAGAGATTGGAAAAGGATAAAGAGAAATACGCCCCGCGGGGACTGGCTCTCATCTTCAGCTGGTAGAGCCGCTCTTTCGCTTCCGAGGATTGGGAGCTTACTCAGCGCCTTTCATTATCTTTTGTCTTCTGAAGAGAGTTTGCATCCTTCCGATTCCTAGGGGTGGGCAGTCTTTATCCTCTTTCAAAGAGTGATTTAGCAGATTTTTCATTATCCTGCGCTGGAGCCCTTTCTTTATCGGTGCGCGAGTCAAGATTCCGGAATTCTTTTGATAAGAGTCTTATGAGACAAGAGGAAGCGAAGAAGCTGCTCGCCGAATCGGAAGCGCCTAAAGCGCGAAAACGAAAGTACAGTTATCAGAGGTCCGCTCTCTCTTTCGGAGCACAGTGAATATGGATTTCAGTTTTTTAGTGGTCCGCTCCGTCCTCCGGACATTCTTTGCCGTAGGTTCGTTGCCGCAGGTTCACGCTCCTCTGAAGTCGCTTGGCTTCGCCCCTATGCCTACGGTGGTCTGATCGTCTGATCGTCTTATCGTCTTCCTTCCTCAATATTCTTTGAACCTGATTTTTCCTCTGGAAAATCTTCCCCCTTATCTTTATCCGGAAAAATGCCCCTTTACCTAGGGGCCTTTAGCCCTCGACTCCTTCTCTTCTTTTTTCCTTTATCCTTGGGGAATCCTCCCCCCTTAAATAAAGGCCTTTAGGCCGATAGGCAGTAGGCTTTGCCTTTTGTCTTCCTTCTTTATGGGGAATCCTTAAATCAAGGAAGTTTCCTTTAGGCACTCAATGAAAGGAAAGGCCTTTAGGCCGATAGTAGTTCCCTTCTTCGAGATCGGAGATCGGATAGGCACCTAAAGAAAGAAACGAAAGTCAAGGCCTTTAGGCCGAGAGTAGTTCCCTTCTCCGATCTCGGAGATCGGATCGGATGGCTGTCTTCCTTCCTTCCGCGTAGAAGGACTTGTCTTTTCTTTGTCTTCCTTCCGGCCGGCCCTTCCCTTTTGTCTTCCGAGAGTCGGCTTTGCCTTTTTCATAGAGTTCCTGGTACCCGTTAGTTAGGGGCCTTCGAGAGTCGGCTTTGCCTTTTTCCCTAGAAAAGAGGAGATCGTAGATCGGATCGGTATCCGCTTTGGCCTTTTGTCTTCCTTCTTTCCGGACAATTCCCCTTTACCTAGGGGCCGCCTCCTTCCCTTCTGTATCCTCTGGGGACTCCTCCCCCCTTACCTTTTTCTTCTGGGGAATCCTCCCCCTTATCTTTGTCAGGGAAATGCCCCTTTACCTAGGGGCCGATAGGCCGAGAGTGAGAGTAGTTCCCTTCTTCCCTAGAAAAGAGGAGATCGTAGATCGGATCGGTCTCTTCCTTCCTTCCGGCCGGTAGCTCCTATCTCTGTAGCCTTTTTCTGTAGCCTCTTGTTTCCTTTGTCCTCTTGTACTTCCTCTAGCCTCTTGTTTCCTTTGTCCTCTTGTACTTCCTTCTTGTCCTGTAGCCTTTAACTGAATTATAGAATTCTTTAGGCCTCCGGCCGTCCTGTAATAGAATTCTTTAGGCCTCCGGCCGGAAGGCAACAAGGTACCAAGGTACCAGGTACCGGAAAGAGAAGGAAGACAAGGAAGCGATTCTTAGCCAGTGAGTTGTCCGATTTCCGTAGCCTTGACTTTCATTAGAGAATTCTTATTATGCCTCCGGCCGAGGCCAGTGAGTTGTCCTCTTCCTCTGACTCCCTCTTCTGCCTTCCGGCCGGCTTTAGCCTTGACTTTCTTTCTTTCATTCTGATTCTGCCTCCGGCCGAGGAGCCCTGTCCGAGTTCTCCGATTTCCGGTATCGGCTTTTCCTTTTGTTTTCTTTTTCCGGATAATCTTTCTTCTCCGATACCCTAAAGAGAAAGAAAGGAAGGAAAGAGGACAAGAAGGAAGACTAAGAGGAAAGCCGGAAGGCAAAGCTTGAATTCGTTAATGATTATTGGGCCTCCGGCCGAGGAGAGGAGCCCTCTTGTACTTCCTGTAGCCTTTTTACTAGAATGATTATTGGGCCTCCGGCCGAGGAATAGGAACTCCTTCCTCTAGCCTCTTGTACTTCCTTCTTTTCCGGCTTAGGAACTCCTACTCCTAGCTCTGTCCTTCTTCCTTCTTGTCCTGTAGCCTTCCTCTTGCCTTGACTTTCTTAACAAGAATGATTATTGGGCCTCCGGCCGAGGAACTCTTTCCTTCCTTCCGTAGCCTTTAACTCTTCCTTCTTGTCCTGTAGCCTTTAACTAAGGGCCGATAGGCACCTCTTCCTCTGACTCCCCCGAGGAGTTATCCCTTGT
Organism: Cucumis melo; assembly: GCF_025177605.1. Taxonomy (NCBI): domain Eukaryota; kingdom Viridiplantae; phylum Streptophyta; class Magnoliopsida; order Cucurbitales; family Cucurbitaceae; genus Cucumis; species Cucumis melo. The sequence continues at coordinate 9,646,240 of NC_066863.1, forward strand.
TGTCCCTCTTTCCGGCCGGCCAAGGAAGCTTTCATTAGAGAATTCTTTAGGCCTCCGGCCGTCCTTTACTTCTTCCTTTAGCCAGTGAGTTGTCCTCTTTCCGTAGCCTTTCACTGGAATTCTGAAATTGAATTCTGATTCTGCCTTCCGGCCGTCCGGCTTTGCCTTCTGAGAGATCGTAGATCGGATCGGTATCCGCTTTGCCTGATTTATCCTCTGGGGGAAGATTCCCCCTTAAATAAAGGGAAGTTGCCGATAGGCCGATAGGCCGAGAGGAGTTCCTTCTTCGAGATCGGATAGGTACCTGAAAATCAATCCTTGAAAGGTCAAGGCCGATAGGCCTCGAGTGGGCTTTGCCTGATTTATCCTCTGTGTGGGGAATCTTCCCCTTTCCCTTGAAATCATCGATAAAGAAAAGAGAGAAATTCAATCGATCAGGAATCTTCTATCTTTATCGATCAATCAATAAGCTATAAAAGAGATTAAGATGTAGGATTAGGCTATCAAATCTCTAAGAAAGAAAGAGAAAAGAGATAAAGGAAAGAGATTAATACAAGAGATCAAAGATATCGAGATTCTCATATATAAACAAGAAAAGTCAATGAACAAGGAGAAAAGTCAATGAACAAGGAGAAAAGAGAGAAAGTCAATCTCTGATTATGGGGTTCTGCTCGCCCCGAGGTAAAGGCTGTAGTCGTCCTTGCATCAAAAAGGTCAAAGAGAATGTATCCGGCTAGGCCTCCCACGAGACGCGCCTAAGGAAGCTCGACTGATTTCATTCAGTTGGATCGGTCCGAAGGACTCTGAAATCCATATTCAGAAGTTCGAGTAAGGAAAGGAATCCCAATACGCCCACCAAAGAGAAGACGAGACCATGAGGCGCGAAGCGACTTAGAAGGAGTGCAAGTTAAGCGAGACCCGTTGACTTGAGTGCTGCAGATGGTTGTGTTCTGCCTGTCCGACCCTTTTTTTTAGTGAGAATCACTTTGTTAGTGACTTTGGGGCATAGGAAAGATGGAAGATTGCACGCCAAATCGCCCATTTTTTCACTCCCACTCCGCGGTTTTCTTTTTGAAAGTAATAAAGCTACTCAAGACGAGCGGTCCGGAGGACTATTCATAGCTATGACCTTTTCAGAGTCAAAGAATCCATATTGACTTGAGAAACCTCTATTTAGCTTCTTATATCTTCAGACGAGAAAGTCAGATAATCAGCCGTAGGCTGGGTCGGATCGTCCATACCTAGTTGAGTATCTTTGTCCGTCATAACGAAGTCACTCTTTGTTTAAGGGTCGGGCTTTGTTGGAGTTTACTCGGTGAGTACACTTTCATCTTTACGAGAAGAAGCGCGAACAAGAACTAGATTATGAAGCCAGAGACCTGATTTACCCGATGAGTGGAAGGGCTCGACAAAAGTCTTAGGACTCGGGACGGACGCGCCTCCTTCCTGCTAGAACTCATAGGTCTACGGGGGTTCTTTCGGTAGCGAGAATAGTGGATAAAAACGGAATAGAAGTACTTTTGATTCACTGAATCGGAATCTTTGAAAGAAGAAAGCTAAGATCAAGCCCTTGTTCATTGAGTTGAACAGACTTCGAGATTGAGTATGATAGGAATAGGAAAAAGGAGAGGGAGTGGCACAAAGAAAGAGCTATCCCCAGTCTCGGCGGAGGCATCCCTTGAAATTGACTTTCATCCATACTATTCTCATCTCTCTTCAGAGTTGTAGCTGCTTTCCCGACTCAGAGTAAAGGCTATCGGGATCCCTTGTTCATTGAGGCGGGATATACTGCATTGGTGCTGCTTGGGACAAGCTTTACCTAGTTTGATCAGATAGGGGAATGAGATAGATCTCTGTCCCAAGGTTCAGGGGCTTCTTTCTCTTTTTATTGACTTTGACATGTGACGTCGATTTGACTCTTCATGATTTCTACCTTCAAATGCCACCCTCGCTTTCATCAGCATACCAAGAACCAGCGATTCAATCTCCAGTTAATGGTCTAGGTCCGAAGACCGTATCTAGCGGCCACCCAGTCCGTGGATCTGGGCTCCTGAAAGAGTCCTAGAATTGAAAGCCGGAGGACGCAACAAAAGAAAGGCAGGGATCTTGCGGAGTTGTCTTTCTTCTTTCTCTTAGCATTCCTTGCCGTAGGCCGCCGTAGGTCTCTTCTTTTACAAAACCTTAAGAGTCGATCTTCTACAAGATCCCTTGCCTTTCTTTTGTTGCCTACTATTAGATTCAATAAAGCTCCTCCTTTCTGATAACCAATTCTCCTTCTGATCATGAGAAAGGGATTACGCTGGGGAATTCCTTCTAAAAGAAAGGGTAAATCGTCAATCTCGCATTTCGTGCAATGCAATAAAAAAACACAGATAGAAAGAACCGAAGCAAGACGAGCCCAAGACCCCAGGTGGAATGTTCCAAACCCCCATTTGTTAGCTAAAATGAGAAATTCAATGGATCTACGAATATGAATTCAGCCTTATCAATGATCTTTGCTCCTCAAGAGGAGCCGTAGGTAGGAGTCTTAAAGAGCGGGAGGGGAGCCATATTTTCTTCTTATATAGTTCAGGACTTGGATAGGTCTTCCCCGTTCGCAGGTTGCGAAGCGGCTAGAGGGGAGTTATATGCCCGATATTCACCCCCTTTACTTACCGATTTACCGACTTCTAGGATCAGTTAGCATATTCAAAAGTCCTTTTCCATCAAATGAGAGGAAAATGGGGATAAGACAAGGCGGCTAGGCTGAAGGCAAGGAAGTCCAAAAAAGACTGATTTTACGTGCAAACTTCCAGCTAGCATAGGGCGAAGACTTCCCATAGTCTAAGCATTCTGCCCCGTCAGGCTCCCACTCCGCGGTTCCAAGGCCACCTCACCTGGGTTCATTCTCTGAGAGGGAAAGAAGAAGTTCACCCATTAAGGATGCGGGGCAGAGGCAAAGCCGAGACCGATCCATAAAAAGATCAAGCCCTTGTTCATTGAGTTGACGAGGGCTATTTGCCCGATGAAGACCTACCTCTTCGGATTCTTTTCTTCATTCCTTATTCATTCCCACGTAGCGGTATTTTCAGGAAAGAATTTGCTTCCGACCAGTCCGAAGGACGCCTATTTTTTGGACTTGATTTATGGGGCTCGTCTTCTTTTTCTTAACTCATAAATCTCTCTTATTCTAATCCCACTCCACGGGACTCGAAGCAGAAGGATTCCAATCCAAAAAAGTGGTTTCAGTTTCATAGGAATAAGTACTCCAGAAGAAAGGAGAGACTGAAGAAAGGACGAGGCCCTCGTGCCAAGATCAGATGGATCAAGGCGCGAAGAGCTAAAGTCAGCGAATAAGAGAAGAGCGTCAGCGGAAGCTAAAGGTTCGAAAGATTACTATATTAGCTCGAGTGTCAGAGGTTCAGATTAGACCAACCCACGGGACGGATTTGTACTCGTTGGATCTTCAAGGCCTTCCCGTAAAATACCGTCTTGCTCAAAGCGCGTAGTGCCTTTCCCTGCCAAATGCTTTGACCTTCCAAGAAATAGGATAGAGGATTCGGTAAAGGAATGAACCCCCCATTGACTCAATTTGCTCTAAAGTTGAGAGGGAAGATGGGCCAGGATAGCAGTCCTTGGTTCTTTCCTTTAGTTGAACCTCGTTGTAGGTTGACAGAGTTTTAGGAAGAGGCTGAAGGGAAGGTTTCACGGATAAAGAAGGAGAAAGGTAGGATACAAGCCGAGTTCAATCCCACTTTCTTTGCAAGATCATGATATTCCACTAAAAAAGAAAAAAGAAGTGCAAGCGCGTAGGTGGGTAGGGGCCTTCGACCAGAAAGGGTATGGGTGCCCAGTTAAGAACTGCTCCCGTTGTCAGCCTACCAAGATAAGGATGCCTTGGCTCGACTGAAAGGAGTCAATGAACAAGGGAAGAGAACTCCCCAAGACCAGCATTCTTTGATCTCTCATAAGGCCCACTACGCGGGGAGCTCAGCAGCTTGACCAAAGGATAGAAGGAACTCAACTAGGTTGTAGCAGTTTCGATCAGAAGCGAGACCTGTCTCATTGATAAGGACATATGAACCTCTCCTTTCCATAACCTTTTCCGCCTATCGAGCCTTTGTCCTCAAAGAAAGGTCCAGGTGACTTCTTTATCCATATGAATTAGGGGAAGGTAAGCGCTTTACCCATGAGGAGAGTGAACTAGCCCAGAACTAGGAAGGAAGAAAAAGAAGAAGAAGAGCTTTCTCTCAAATTCTTTGAGCCTTTCCTTTCGATGATTTTCATAAATCTTCAAATTCCACTTGGTCTTGAGCTCAGAAACTCTTTTCATAGGTTCCCTTGCTAAGAAAAGAAATGAAACTACCACGGACCGCTTATCGCTATCCCAATACTGAAAGAGAGAGAGTTGGAAAGGGTACTCGAAAGTAGCTCGACCTCGACTAGTCCCGTAAAGCTGATTATTTCTTGAGGGATAGTAGCCGTCTAACTGAAAGAGGGGAATCGGCCTATTCCTGTCAAGGTTGAGGGACGGAAGCTGCTCGCCAGAGCTATCCCATCTCGACTAAGCCGCTATCCGAGAAGAGGTTATCTAATCACTATCCCAAAGGGAGAGGGTATCTATTATATAGGCTTAACCCGACTTCCAAGGAGCGAAGCAGACGTAGCCGGAGAGGAAAGGAGCCTCATCAGTCTGTCTCGGAAGGCAAGGGAATGAGATCTTTCTACAAAGGTAGCATGAGAAGTTGCATAAAGCATGAAGAAAGTAGGGCCCCAGGTCGGCCTCTCTTGAGTCAGAGTCGGAGGCAGTGGCAGTTCGACAGGCTCAAAGAATGATCGTGTGGCAGCAGTCGCTCTTGCTTTAGTTGTCTCTGTGGCAGAAGTCGTAGTAGTTGACAGAGTGTAGGAAGTCAATTGCTTTGATTCTTGAAAAAGCGATTATTGAGAAATATGGTATGAACAAGTAGAAAAAAATCTTTCTCACACTGGTCCGAAGACCTCCCTCCTAAAACTCTCCGGTGGGGCCTTTCTCATAAAGTAGAATAAAAAGAGGGGAAGGAATATAGTATGAATGTAAAGGAAGAAGAAGAAGAAAGCCCACCTTCCAATTAAACTACCACGGACCGGTGAAAAGAAGATTTTCGAAGGCGCAAAGAATATTGCGAGAAATTTGATGAGAGTCATGATCCCTTTCATGCAGCTGCTTAAAAAAGCTCAAAGTGAGAAGACAAAGAACAAAGAATATTGAGAATTTGAGAAGGATTTCCATACTAGATGGAGCCATAGTCCGAATTCGTACCTGGCGGTGGAAGGAATTCAATGACTCGACTAAAGAGGAATTTGCCCTTTGATTTGAGGCAGTTAGTAGCTTAATAGTAGGGTTGTAGAGGCCTGGTGGCGGAAGACAGAGCCAAGGTGCAAAGAATATTGCGAGCTCTTTGCACTGTGAAAGAACCCTCTTTCTAAAGATCGGAGTGAGCTTACAAACGAGAGGAGCAAGGGCTCGACTAAGCCTACGAAGGAGGAGGGCGAGACCACGTATTAATTGTCTGCAGTTGATGTCCCACCAGTGGCAGGGATCTCTTTTTCTAGCTTGGGCAGGCTCTTGCCTTCGTGCTCCTGTTGAGAGGATGATGCCTCATCCGTTCTGAAATTGAAGGAAATTGATTCACATTCATGAGAAGAAGCAATATAAGAGGATAGGCCCCCTAGTAAGAGGAATCCCCCCAGTTTATGTCCCCGAAGGATCTTTCCTTTCCAGGGATATCTTGAGCTAGGCCGTGAACCTCAAAATTCAAGACTTTTGAGAAATCTCTTAGAAAGGGCACCCATTGTGCACCTCGGGCGACCTTCTCCCCTCGTAGGGCAGTCAAAGAAGAGCCGCAATATTCTTTGCACCGCGGAGTGGGTTTGAGATAGGTTTTCTCTTCGGGTAAAAGAGAGAGTTCCGGATTCTGGGGGAGACTTTCTGCTGAATGATAGTTGGAGTTGCGCGTAGATGTGCTCCTCTGCAAAAGGCAGGCTATTATCATATCAGGCCCGGGGGGTTGTACTAATTACTGTATTTGCATCGCCGACGAGGTCCGGCAACGAGGAAAGGAAGGGGCCGTCCCCTCAGCCTCAGGGAAAAAGGGGAGAGAACTATCCTTCAGTTTCTCCTATTGAATCAGGTTTGAATCCGTACGAATGAAACCATGTTACTGACCGCAATCTATCAAATAAGAAAGGCAAAAGCCAGAGATCAGGACTCTTCGACCAGGGACTAGCCGCTACATCTCAGAGCTATTAACTCGCAGAGGTTATTCCATAGCAGGTCTCATCTATCTAAGTTAAGCAAAGGAAAACGGAGTCAACTGTCCAAAGAGTCCTGAAACCGGCCTCAACCCCTCACATGAAAGGAGAGGAAAAGTGAGAACGATTATGAGAGAAGGATAAAAGGAAAAAACTTCCATGAAGCATGGGTTCAAACCTCAAAACTCCCAGAAAGATTTAGATAAAGTCAGAAAGCATCAAAATAGAAGTTGCGCTTTCTTCTTATTTAATAGAATGAATGACTTCCGGAGGTCCGGAGGTCCCGACTATCCACTGGGGAATGTCAGAGGATATGTTCAGGAGCGGACCTCAATGAACCTCAATGATTTTGGAGGGGTAGGACTCGTTTTCAAGAAAGGATATAAGTTTGAGTCATCCGTGTCGGAAGAAAAAGATCATAATATCTAAAAGACGTAGAAGCAAAAATATCCATCAGACGAGACCTAATTTCAGACTAAATAGGAAAATCTCCTACGGAGCCGTCCTCCCTCCAAAATAATATGATTCATAGTCGCAATATTCTTTGGGCCTCAGTAGCTTAATTCTGAAAAATCCATATTAGCCTTACAAGATCCCTGCCTTTCTTTTCTTGCCTCAGTAGCTTAATTCAGAAATCCCGTCCTTCGGACAGACAGGTTAATATGGATAGGACTGAGGACGGGATTTCATCCTTGCACTCCTTTCTTCTTTTCCGCAATATTCTTTCCTCCTCAAATTCTTCTCAAGAAGATCCCTGCCTTTGTTTTCTTGCACCTACGCGCTCCAGAAAAGAAAGAATCTCATCTTGACCTTGATTTTTGCTAAGCAAAAGTTCGGTTCTTCATCCGCTTTTAAGCGGCTATAATGAAAGATCATGACTCACTCCTAAATAAAGAATGTCTATCTGAACAGGTCCGAAGGACAGACAGGTTAATATGGATAGGACTGAGGACGGGATTTCAGACTAAAAAAGAAAGGTCCAGATGACTGATTTTTATCCATATTCATGAGGGCGCAATGAAATATGCGATAATTAAACTACCACGGACCGGTGCAAAGAATATTGCAAAAAGGACCACTAAAAACCGATGTCATTGACCCCCATATTAAGCTACGAAGGCCCAAAGAATATTGGCGAGGCGAAGGGTGCAACAAAAGAAAGGCAGGGATCTTCTTGATCATGACCAAGAGAATCTCCAGCTCTTGTCCCAGTAGCGGGCGACTTAGAAAGAGAATATGAGTCCACAGGTGGCACCTCCGCTTAGCCCGATCCCCTCGTTTAAGGCGATGGAGAAGAATCATGATCCGAATTTCAAGAGGTGATTCCAGTGGTATGAAATAGGAAATTGCCTTCTTTTAGATCCACAGCGCCATCTGGTAGATTAGCTCAATCCCTTGAAGTAGGGGCATACCGCTACGTGGGGGCCCCAGAATCCGGATCAGTGTGAATAAGGTTCTATTTGTTGAGGTCCTCTGCGCATACCCACTCCTAGGTGTGGAGGATCGGTATGCATATGCTCCATGGTTCATAAGTCTTGCAAATACTAGCCTATATTCCGCCCTAAACTTAGATAGAATTCCTCTTTGACCTCACCAATGGCCTTGGCCTTCCTTCCCCGTCATCCGATGCGCCTGTTCTTGGGATAGTTTGTCCCGGTCCGTGCTAGCTTAATTAGGCTCTTTCTTTCTACCTTTTTGACTGTAGGATTGATTAGTCTGTAGTAGAGCACAAGATCCCTGCCTTTCTTTTCTTTGCACCTCTCCTTCTACAATCGACTCAAGTCAACGCATATTGAATTGCACCTCTCCTTTTAGACAAAGACAAAGTACTATATTGGATCCTTCGGACTATGAAACCTATTACTTTTCAAGGAACTGGGTTTTCTTTTGAAAGAGATCAATGAACAAGGATCAAAGAATTTGAGTCTATATGATGAAGATAGTTTCAGCTTTCTCTTTATGTATTTCTTTCTTTTCCTTTCTCAAAGCCAGCGCCCAATAAGCCTTTACTAAGGCTGGTAAAGGTCTGGCAGAGTATCAAGCGATGGTTAAGAAGCTGAAAGATAAAGATCTCTTTCCATGAACTTTGAGTTCTAATCTTCCTTATCAATGATCTTTGCTCCTCCGGACGACTCCTTCTATCCTATCCTTATTTTACTCGAATTAATTCATTGATCATGAAAAAAGAAAGAGGAAATCTGAGCAATATTCTTAGCGCCTTGCCGCGTGAAAGGTGTACGTACAATAAGGCCTTCGCTAAATCCGTCTCTTTGGGTCCACGTAAATTGAGACTGAGGCTAAAAGCATGGCTTTCCAGGCTAAATCCTTTGACTTAGATGTCTGAGTTTATCCCATACCATAGGCTTGATCTTTCTGGGAGTCTGAATGGCTTACCGCTCTTCCTTGAGTTCCTGGGCCTGCATGCCTTTCACTTCTACGGTGGATCCAAGAACATTCAGATAGGTTGCCCTATCTACAGCCCCAGCAGCTCGTCTGAGAACCTCCTTACGCTTCCTCTCGCCTTCTCTGGCCACATCCGAGCTAATGAGCGTGCGTAGCTTACGCTGCTCGTCGTCTGTGATCTGAAAGAGATTGATCAGCGTCTCCTTCTTGGGGGGTATACAGCGGAGGTAGCTCACGGCCTCCGAACGAGACCTTCCCCAGGCAAGAAAAAGAGAAAGATCGACATCTCAATATTCTGATCGCCATTCTCTTCTTCTCTCTTTTGGACTCCTTAAGACTGAATTCCATCCGATCCATTATCTTATTTATGGTCGATCCCTTCTTTCTCGACTTCGTGACCTGTCAAACAAAGGTCCAGGCTCAATGTCAATTTCGGTGAATTTTTCTTATCGATCATTCTTTGATCCTTGAATTTCGATCATTTCAATCTTCTTTGAGCGATATAATATAAGGACCATATTAACCTCTCGTCCAGGTGACTGATTTTGATCCATATTAGAAGTCAAGACGTTCAGATTTTCGGGTGAATTTTCAGGCTATTTTCTTTATCAAGCTTTATCAGTCGCAATATTCTTTGCACCTCGCAATATTCTTTGCGCCTTTCTTTTCCAGCTTTCCCTTTCCCTTTCCAGGGGAGCGGACACCGGAAGCTTATTTCCACCAACGGAGGAGCGGACACCGGAAGCGTAGCGTAGCGGTGGCTTCGCCCGTGAACATTTTCAGCCTAGCAAGGAAAGACTCTCAAACTCTATGATTCAGTCGCGGGTAGCTATCGCGAACATGATCAAAAAGATAGAGTCGCTACGCTCTCAATAAAGATAGAGTTGAAAGGGCATCATCCGGGAAAGCTGATTCTCAAAAAGATAGAGTCGGCGGGGTAGCTATCTCAAAAAGCTGATGTAGCGGAGGAAAAAGCTAATGTATCAACTTGCACTCCTTAACAGTCTAGTCAATATTCTTTGAACCTTCGCAATATTCTTTGCGCCTTTCTTTGGTGTATTCATTAAATAAGTTGGCTAGTTGGCCATCTCCGGACAGGCTCCCCCCGGTCACCTGTCCTCCCCTCCACCTGGAAAAGTGCGGAAGACTGACTTAAACAGTCTGATTCAGTCGCTACGCTCCAAGGGGAACTACTACTGAAGTAGCTACGCGTAGGGGTATCTATCTCTCAATAAAGATAGAGTCAGAGCCAAGCAAGCAGATTCTCAAAAAGATAGAGTCGCTACGCTCCAGGGTCGCTATCGCGAACATTGAAAGACTTTTTCCGCTTCGCTCCACCAAGGGATCTTTCTTCCATCATCTCCGAAAGAGGGTCCCCCCCGCAAAGATCATTGATAAGGAAATCATGGCTTGATCTAGCCTCCCTCGTATAAATATGTGACCGCTCCTTTCGCAAATTCTTTGCGCCTAACCTTTGCGGTGAGTCCTTCGGACCAGCTGACCTAGAAGATCCAGTCCTCCGGACTATCCATTAGAAGGGCTTGCTTTGCGCCTCCTCCGGATATAAGGAAGGGGTCCATCTTCGTCTTCAACAAGATTTCCACCAGCGGCTATTTAACAGCTTTTCTTTTCCATAAGACTTTTGATTTCAGTTCCATAATACTTGAAAAGTGGAAGGCAATATTCTTTGCGACTAAGGACGGGTCTAGGTGACTCTACCAAAAATAGAAAGGAGTCTTAAGATTCAATCTACCATTGAATTTGATCCCTCGTCTTGACCCGTCCGGAGGCGTGCGATGCGTTCCAAAAAAAAGTGTGAAATCCGCTAAAAGTCGCAGACGCTAGGCGCAAAGAATTTGCGAAAGAATATTGCGATGAAAGGATTTTGAACTTCTTTTTATCCATATTCCGAAGGACTGACCGCAGAGGTTTTTTGGAGCCTTGTTTTTGTCTGAGCAATATTCTTTGCTCCTTACTATTTTTGCTAGACCTTTGTTTTTGGCGCGTAGGAGGCAGGAAAAATAGGGCAATATTCTTTGCCAACTCGTCCTCCGTAGTTGAATCTGGCTCCCTGCCTTTCTTTTCTTGCCTGGACCACAAACTCAAAGTTTTCACATGTCATTGATTTTACCTGTCCTAGGCTTTCTTCTTTCATTGCAATTAATTAAACTACTTTTTTCCTTCTAAATCTGACTTTTTCGAATCTTTCTATTGAACGATAATTGAGTGAAAAACATTTCTTGATCCTGTCTTTCGGAGGACCACAAACTAGAACTATAAGAAAACAATGTGAATTTCTTTTATAGGCTTGATTCTTTCATTGCCTTTTCCCGTCCGAAGGACCAAGCTTTTTTGACCTTTTTTATAGGACTTTTTCTCATCTTTCTATTGAACGAAAATAGAGAAAAAAATCTTGCATTTTCTGACTTTTTCTCATCTTTCTATATAACGAAAATAGAGTTCAAAATCAGGCATTTGACTTTCAAAGTTGCTACAAAGTGGTTTGCTCTCCTTATCAGTCGAGCCCTTGCATTTTATGGGATTCTTGGATTTGACGTAAGAAAGAGTCAAATCAATGAAGGAGTACAATGAAGAAGGTTATGAAAGAAGAATGATTCTTGAATTCGAGTGTATTCTTTCATTCTCGTTAATGAGCACTTTCTCCTAATTTGTAAACTCTCAATATGAAAAGAGCCTTTCTTTCTCCTACGCCTTAATATGGATAGTCCGAAGGACGGGGGAAGGCGCAAAGAATATTGCCCATATTGCCTCTCGTCTTATTCCAATAATATAAGTCATGATCCCATATTGATCTACGTAGGACCAGCTTAATAAGAGACTGAACTTCTTCCGCAATTCAAGGTCGAGCCTTTCCCCTATGACTCTGGATCCGAGACTGATGACTCTTCCTTTGGTCTCGTCCTATCCGAATAAAGGTAGCAAAGAGCGGCTTCCTTATTTTCTGCCCCGATCGATGGGCTTCCTCTTTCTAAGAGTTCATTCCTCTTCCTTTTCCGGTCCGTGGTAGTTTCATTCTCAACTTCATTCCCTAGCTTAGGATCTTGTCGAGCAAGAGCATTCTGATCCGTCCGGAGGCGCATATTGCCTTCCACTTTCTCTCTTTCTTCCATTTCCTTTAAGTAAGTTGGAGTTGGAATGCCAGTTTAGTCACTTTTGAGTCCTCCCTTCTTAAGTAATAATGCTGCAAATTAGGGGGTTGATTTTCACATCTTTGATTAGTAGTCATTTTGAACTTTTGGCTCATATAATAAAGCAGCAAGAAAAATCAAGCTAAGAGTCCGGAGTCCGGAGGACTATCCATTAGAACTTTGCGCCTAGCCTTCGGACCTGTCTAGAAAATCCACTTTTCCTGCGTAGGACGAGTCTGACAATATCCCGGGTAGTGGTAGTTTCATCTTTGCACCTTGATTTTTGTCGAAAGAAATAAGAAGGGGGGCAAGGAAAAAAGAAAAGAAAGGATGAAAGTAATAGGGTTGATCTTGACCTCTGTGAAGAAATGGAAGAAGGAAGAAGCTGCTCAGCTTATATATTAAAGGTCTCTTTCTCACGCAAGAATCTCCCTCTTTTCTCGCCTTCGGACGGGATATTCTTGGGAATCTTGGAACTCTTTTCTTCTTTTTTGAGAAATGATAATACAGAAGTGTGCGAAGCGAAGAAGAAAGACCCCACTACACGGTGCGAAGCAGGAAAGGCTGGATGAAATTGAGAAGGGACTGGTCTCATCACCCCATTAATAAAGTAGCATCCACTAACGAGACCAGCGAAAGTGCTCAAGATTCTTTAAGAAGAAGATATGAAATATAAGTCCTTTATTCATCTTGGCTCATATTAGTACGCCTAAGCTTTTTACAGTTTATAAGAGGTTTCAGTCACTTTATAAAGGACTTATATCTTTTCGTTATCTTATTATTTCACTCGCCGCCATTCGCAGGTTTTCATAAAAAAGCGTCAACTCATCTGGAGTTGATTCCACTTTTGTCTCTTCTTTCTGCCCTATTGAAGCTTCCTCTCCCGAACTAATACGAGAAGATAATACGAGAATTAAGAGAGAACTAAGACTTTTCTTTCTCTTTCTTCTTCTTTGAACTTTTCATTGATTCTTCGAACCCTAGGTCTCCTTCCATCTCACCTTTCGCTTCGCGCCTTCGCACCTTTCAAGAGCAGACTTCCAGATCGTAACCGCTCCGTGGGTAGAGCCTTTGAAACTACTCCCCCGGGAAGATGAATGAAACTCGGCTGGTGGAGCATATAATAACCTCTCCTTCTACCCGCAGCCGATCATTCCTCTCCTTTCAGTCGAGCCATTTCATTCCTCTCCGGCTTCCTCTGCAAGAACCCAGGGGGCGGTCAAGGGATCATACTCCTTTTTTCCTTCGAGGCTGGTCTCCCTATTTCTATTCGAAGTACTGACTCATAATAGTTTTGGAGTTTTTGCATCCTTCCTTTTAGAGTGAGTTCGAGCGACTTCCCCCGAATCCAAGGATCTTCGCTCAATGATATCCATAAATAAATAGGGATAGACTTTCTATTAATAGATAGCCGGACCACCCAAGACTCCAACATCCTTCCTCCTCCTAAAGATCCGATCGGCCGATACAGGCCTCCTCAACTGATCTGGATTCCTCTCCTTTCAGTCGAGCCATTGAATTCCTCTCCTTTCAGTCGAGCCATTGAATTCCTCTCCTTTCAGTCGAGCCATTGAATTCCTCTCCTTTCAGTCGAGCCATTGAATTCCTCTCCTTTCAGTCGAGCCATTGAATTCCTCTCCTTTCAGTCGAGCCATTGAATTCCTCTTCCTTTCAGTCGAGCCATTGAATTCCTCTCCGGCTACTCCTGCTTCGCCCCACTGATAATGCCCTATCCCTTCCCAAGCGAATAATAAGAGTTCGCGCTCGAGCCTTTACTCAATTAGAACTGCTAGAACTCTCGTCCTTTGCCTTTGCTTTGCTTCAGACTTGACCTTGAAGCGGACTGGACTGATGGTCGAGTCCTTCCTTTCCCTCTACACCGTCTAGTGGCGGTCTCGCGCCCTCAGTCTTAATATCGATCCGGCTCGCCTCTCCTTTCAGTCGAGCCTCTATTCCGCAATATTCTTTGCACCTTCCGACCCCAGCCTCAACTTTTCTTCCACTCTTCACCCTTTCAGTGAAAGCTTTAGTTAATTAGTTCGGGGGAGAGATATTATTCCCATCCTTTCCAGTTCTTCTAATTCCAAGTCTGCCTACTCAGTCAATCTAATCAGGCTTCGCCCAACCTGAAAGATAAGATCCCGAGAGTTTTGAAGTACTTTTCATCCATGGATGGTAGAAGTTCTCATCTAAAATAATCGGCAAAATCTCCGAAAGTGAAGAAATCTGATTTGGACAGTGATCATTTCTAATAATCTTTGAGAATGAAGGTGCAAAGAATATTGCGACTTTGAAAATGCAATGAGGTCAAAATCCCCCCTATCCTACTCGGGTGCCCTTCGGTACCTATCCGCCTACTAGAAAAGTATGAATACCTATGCACATGTGTTCTCAGACTTATGAAATGGAAAGGAGGCCTGCTACCTTCAAGAGAAAGATCTAATTCCCTAACCGTGGGACCTTTAGAGTCCTTCTCACAAGATCCAGTCCGGAGGACTATCCATTAGAAGGGCTTGCTTTGCGCCTCTGGACTGATTTATATCCATATTCCGTCGGACTGCTAACCGCAATATTCTTTGCGCCTTCGGACCAGCTGAGTCAGAAACATGAACTTTAGGCGAAGGACTGATTAATGGCTTTATAGCTCAAAGAATGATCGATAGCTATTACTTTGAAAAGCGGATGACTCAAACTTTCTTCTTCTTCTTGAGGAAGACGGAGCGGTGTAGAAAGAGAGAGAAAGGAGCTCTTTCCCCGGGTTAAATGGATAGTCCTTCGGTGCAAAGAATATATAGAAGGCGCAATTCAATATGCGAGGTGGCGGAATAGGTTTCATTCTATTCAGCTGCCTCATCATATGAGTACGGGAATGAGTGAACAAGAAAGATCTCTGAGGAATACGAGGTTTGAAGACAAAGAGTCCCACGTAGCGGTTCGAGTGAGAAGAAAGGAGACGGAGAAAAAAAAGGAGAAGACTGAGGCTCGGTCTATTAACTTAAGGCGTCTTGAGCTCCCCCTCTACCTCAATCAAGATCCCTTGAAAGGAAAGAGGACATCAAGGGTCCGGTGGGGATTCCTTGGTGGGAGCCTACCCTCTGATATTGCAGATTCTCCTTCATCATTGAAAATGGGATTATGAGTCAAAGAGATTTCTATCACTTTGCAAGAGGATGAGGCATCATCGAGAGGACGAACCTCTTAAAGGGCGGCAACTGCCAAGAAAAAGAGATCCAGCCACTGGGACAAGAGATCCCTCTCACTGCCTGGGGGACAACTACTAACTCCTCTCGTTCATAAACTCACTGGAGGAAAAACTCCTCTTCCCTGCGCAAGAACCTACTAAAAGGTGAAAAGAAGATTGACCTATCCTTTAAGGTCTCCTCAATTACGCCTAGCCTGTAAAGTAGCTTCGCCCCCTCTCCTTCTACTGCCCGGGGGGAAAAGGAGCCATCGCTCCCTTCTTCTTCTCGAAGTTGTGTGAGTTGAGAGTGACTCAGTTCTTTCTTGCGTCCCAGGCATGCATCACTCAGGATTCTGCCTAAGAAATGGCTGATCCCACTACATTTTAGAGTCCGTAGAGAGAAATCTTCTATATTAATTCTTGAAACTATCCAAAACAAAAGTCTCGACTGCTATTTATTCATAAATCAGATATATAATATCTGAAATCAGGAATAATCCTTCTTAATGATGACGAAAGACTATCCAAAACAAAGGTACGGATGGAAGTGCCAAAGACGAGTCCGTAGAGAGAAATCTTCTTCGGACCGGGGGACTCTATTAATTCTTTCTCAAACTATCCAAAAGAAATGTATGGACCCTTTTTCTCTTTAATTCTAGGTCCACTACTGGAGAGCAGTTAGGGACTGGCTTTTCGAAAGAGAAAGAAAAGCAGAAGAAAGAGATTCTTTACACAACTACCGTCATAGTGAATGGAAAGAAAGACGAAGAGATTCTGATCTTCAGGTTTTGACTAAGCATACCTTTACCAGCCGACTACAAGGCTTCTTGGGCGTATGATACATTTCTTTTATCAAGTCTTTCTAAAACCTGAATATTCTTTTATAAAGTCCTTTCTAAAAGATTAAGATAGTCTTTCGTCATCATTAAGATCGGACGGGTTAGCTCCTTCGATCCATATCCGACCCTCTCCCTATGGTAAAGCTATTCCATAACCTTTCCTGTCTTTCATTTCCCCCTTTTCATACTAATCTACGGAACCAGACTTCTTCCTACGTCGTGTCGTGATCGTACTACGGATCATACTTCTTAAGTTAAGTGAGAGGGAAGCTTTCTTGAATTACATTCGCCCTTCACTAAAAGAAAGAACTCCTATAGTTGTCTGAGAAAGGAAGTGCCAGTGGAGATCGAAGGAAAGGAATAGGGTTCCCGTCAAGCCGCATCCTAAGAAAACTAATAGAGATTCGGCCGGTCCTACGTAGCTTAATATAATTCAAAATTCTTCCTTTCTCAAATTCTTTCTTAGTTTCATACTTCTTCTTCCTATGCCTTTTTAGTACGTCCTCTTCTTCAACCGCCTCAATGCCCACTCCTAGGGAGGGGTGGAAGGGGAAGATCCAGCTAGGGAATTAGATGTGGAGAGGAGAAAGGCGAGACCAGTGGCAGTCCCAGTTTCATCATCAGAGGCAAGCTATTATTCTCAATAAAAGAACTTAGCCGATCGGGATCCCGTAGCTGCGGATAGGTCTGAAGAGGGGTACCGGTATTTATACAAGTGCAGTTAGTATGATCCCTTGAATGAGAAGGAGATTAGAAGGCAACGGAGTTTGTAGAAGTTTACGAAGTTGAGATCAGAAGCTCCACTAGCTTAAGTGGAATAAAGAAGGACTGAGGCGTAGTAGGTAGGGGTCAAAGAATATTTCATTGCCGGTTATTATATGGACAGTCCTTCGGACTCTTGACTCTAAAAGGAAGCTGATTTTGCTCTTTATTCTATTCTCCTTCGGCAGCATAAGAGAAATCGTCCGCGCGAACTCATTTTCATAGGGTCTTTCTTTCATGAGAGACTGAAATAGGATATGCTTGACCATTAGTAGGGTCACAAGAAAGGTAATGAATGCGAACGATAGGGAGAGAGAAAGGTGAGACCAGATAGGCTAGAATACGACCTGCCATAAGAAAAGGATAGAAGGAACTCTTCTGAGAAGAAGCTACCGTCCTCAGTCCCCAATGGCCGAGACACCTCCGGACTCCGGACGACTGATAAGGGAAGAAGTTGAGTCACAAGTGGGATTAGGAGCTCAGCTGCGGAAAGGAATCTGTCTCCCGTCAGGGTTTGGTATTCACCTACTTGGGTTGGAAGCAACTGAAAGAGAAGGGAGGTAGGAGTCCTCCTAAGCCTTACGGCAGAACCTATTCAGGAAATTACAGACTATGGGCGTCAACACCACGGAGCGGTTGAAACTCCATACTGAAGCGGAGGTAAGGCACCGGAGCGGCAAGGAAGGAGCCTACGGAGGTAAGGCGCGGAGCGAAGCCAGCTTATATTATATAAGAGAAGAAGAAAGGGAGGAAGAAGACTACTCCGGAGGAGGGAGGCAAGGCGCGAAGCTTTATGATTTACATACTATGGCTGAGACAGGAGCGCAAATGGACGAAGGGAGTCCCTACCTAGTTTAATATAAGGGGCCTACTACGTCTTATAATTCCATATATTCCTTGAAGGGAAAGAAGAGAGAATTCCCTACTCTTTAAGGTAGAATTCCGCGTCTTTCTTCAACGATTGATTGTATTAAAGAGTCTTTTCGTCGACTAACAAAGGAACTGAACTTCAGACTATGCGCCTCGCGTGCTCGATCGGCGGTACGGTATCGGTGAATATGCTTTCCCAGAAAGGGACCCCTGAGTTCAGACGAGGATAGGACCATTCGGAAGAGAGAATGAGAAGTGAATAAGGTCCTTCTTCCATATCCTTGGTCCGAGGAACTCGAACCTACGGCAACTCTATGGCGTCAAGACCTTCGGACCGGACCATCTCGCCTTTCTCATTTAAGCAAAGTCGACACGACGAAAGCCTCATCGGAGAAGGAGGAAGAGGCTTGACCGACGGAGCAAACTAAGCCGACATCGAGGTCCCAAACCTTCCCATGTGAGCTCTTGGGGAAGATCAGCCTCTTATCCCCTCAGTCACTTTTCTCCCTTTCCAATTTCCAATCAAGAACGGGGAGATCCATAGGACATAGACGAAGACATAAGAAGCAATGCATTTATATCGAATTCAAATTCCCGATGCGATTCATTTTGCGTAAGGAATATAGTGAGAGGCAAAGGATTCGCATGGGATAAAGTAATCATTCAACCCTGACCAATCTACCTTGCAGCTCGTACTCTTTGTTGACCATAATTCATGAACCCAGTTACCATAGGGAACATCTTGTAATATCTCTCAAGAATTTTCTCTTTCTTTCTCTTCTTTGAGCAAGTCGTGAATATAGAATATGGTATTCCTTTACTCTCAGTTTCAAATCAGTTCTTATCTTAATAATAGATTCCCGTCAGATATAGGTCAAAGAAATTTCCATCCTTGAAAACATAGGGGTCAAGTCCATCTTCTTGCTATAGAAATTCAAACAAAAAGACAGAAGTTTGAGCTAATGTAATAAAAAATACGTCTTCTCATTCCAAAGACTGAATACACTTTCTTTCAAAAAGTTCATAACCTAAGATGTATGGAATAGAGATATCCCAACCACCCAAGTAAAGAAGAGTGACAAATAAAAGAATCAATCCAAAGATTTCTCTATCACCTTTCCCTTCGGTCAAGTAGCTATCGCCCCGATCCGTAACCTGCACCGATGACTTGAGCTGCTTTGTTCGCGCTTGAGACATATTCTACCCTCGTACTCTGGAAGAGCCTGAAACCTCAACCTTTCCTCTCGAGCCTATGAGAACCTCTCCTTAGTCTGGACAGCAGCCACTTCCTCTTTCTCTTATGATAAGACAATGGAGGAATAAGACCGACCTCTGGGTAGCATATTCCAACTTGGGATAGACTGATGACTATTTTCCGCAACTCTGATTCATGAAACTGAGACAGATTCCCTCTGATGAGAGAACCCGAAAGAGCCACTTCTTCAACGGAGAATTCCCTGTCTGCCTCCCCTACATCAGGTCTAGCGGACTCATTCCCTTTCTGTAGAGACTTCTGG
Organism: Cucumis melo; assembly: GCF_025177605.1. Lineage (NCBI taxonomy): Eukaryota > Viridiplantae > Streptophyta > Magnoliopsida > Cucurbitales > Cucurbitaceae > Cucumis > Cucumis melo. The sequence goes on from NC_066863.1 coordinate 9,665,231, forward strand.
CTCTTCGGCAACTGCTACAGAGACAGCCTCGTTCATTGACTTGCTACCCCTGTCTCAGCCATAGTCTTACACTTCCCTCTCTTGTTAGCAGAGAGCTTCTTTACGGGGTTTATTCAACAATCTTTGAACCTTGAACTGCTCTTCCTCTTTCTTCTTCCTCAACTGGGACTGATCCCCTTTTATCTTACCTGTCTGCCTACCGCTCCGTGGGGAATCCTGACTCTGAGGCTTCCGATTTGTCTTGATCTTATGCTGCCGCAACCGGATCTCTCTGGCTTCCGAGCCCGTACTAAATCAAGGAGATGAATTTCAGCCTGTCTAGCTGGTCAAGCTTGCTCTGGATGTGCCACAGCCACTTCTTCTTCCTCTTTTTGTGACTCCTGATCCTTCTCTAACCTTCCACTCGTCAACTCAGTATCCAGCACAAGGAGGCGGAGATCCCGAACTACTAAATCAGGGACAGCTGCCGTACTAATTCTTTCAGTTCCCTTTCTCTTTCAGTGTGTGACGAAACTGCCAATGCATCACTGACCCGATCGAAGACTCATTAAGAGTGAGTGTTCGCGCGCTAGTCAGTCCTACTTGAAAGAAAAGAGCTGTCAATATTCTTTGAACCTCTCTCTTCTCGATTCCCCGACTTATGAAGGTCGAGCAGCAAGGGTGGAGCTAGGCTACTTTCTTCCTATCATATCCCCCCCTGTCTTTTCCCTTTATGACTCTTCCCCGACCTCCTCTTGTCTTTTCTTATTCCTTGCCTCCAGTGCCAAATAGTAGGTTCAAAGAGACACATTTACTAAGGCTATAGCTGTATTAATGCACTTAATGATGACGAAAGATTATCAAAAAGAATATTCAGCTTTTATCAAGACTTTCGAAAAGAAAGATCAAAAAAGAATATTCAGCAAAAATCAATGTATCGTATGGGTTTTTCAGTGATGAAACTATTAATCACTTGACTCTGCGGTGCGAAGCCAGTCTAATAAAAAGAGGTTATCCCTTCCCCCCTTGTGCCATTGAATAAGAGGACAAGGCTCCGTAGGAGTTGATGATAGGAGGTTCAAAGAGACGGCCTTTTATCTCAATCTAAGGATAAAGAGTTTTCAAGGCAGGAGCCTGATTTCTCTATTAAGGATATTCCACTACAAAAGAAAGAAGAACTGAAGCAGCAAACTCCACACCTCGACCCATGAGGCGGAGGATCGGAAAAACTTCCCCAGGACCTCTCTTTCTTCGGCAGACAAGTACGAAGCTCGACCGGAGGGTACCATTATCTTTGGCAGTTATTCAAAATATTCGAAATTCTCATTCCCATTTTTCACAATGCGAGCAGAAAGGTAGGAAGGGAGGTCCGCGTCCCATGAGAAGTAGAGTGAACTCGGAAGGATCTCTTACTAAGAATTGGGTCGGCATCCCAAGTCTTTATGCTATTAGTCTTCTGGAAAGGCTACTCGACTCGGCTCAAGGGAAGAGTCCTAGGCAGTTGAATGATCCCTTTCAGTTAGATAGGAGTTCCTCTTTATTATTCTAATAGTTCCCAGATCTCGAAGGAGAGAATTAGCAGCGGGGAAGAAGTGAAAAACAACTTATTAGTTCTGAATATCAATTGCCGGTCTTCCTATCCGAAGTCAAG
>NC_066863.1:9666960-9698432 GCF_025177605.1 Cucumis melo
GAAAGAGAGAGAAAATAGACAAAATGAAGCTAGCACGGACCGGGATGAAGATCGAAACTAAGCGACTTCTGCCTCTTCGATCCGGCGTGTGGGTCGAGCCTCTCGTCCGTCTGACTTTGGGCGAGTTACTTTGTCCGATTCCTACGACTTGAATTTCTTATACTTAGATGGAGAATCTTTTTGAATGAAGGAGATTCTTTCCTTGTCCCAGTTCTTCTTTCCACTTCTACTTAAACAAGAGAAAAAGAGGGCACAAGAACTGAAACTGAATAAACTGCTTAAACAAGGGCTACTGCCTAAACTCACTTGAGCTATTCAAAGCGCGTAGTGGGCATCATCCGCTGGAACAAGCTGCCTCCATATCAGCAGGCTCCAACCCGAAAATTCATTCAATCTTCTACATTGGTCGTGCGCGCCTCCTTCTCTCTTACCGGAGGTTGGGCTTCGCTTCGCGCCTACTACGTCCTCCTACGCGGCTGGATCAATTCCAAGTTCTAATTCTTCAGTCACTATTCTCAAAAGTCAGACTAAGAAAGTGGGACAAAGTTGCGAGACTAAAAGGTTGAGGGACGGACGCGCTAGAACTAGGGACCCCATCCATTCCACCGGGAAGGTTAGAATTAGAATAGGATCTCGATAGGGATAGGATAGGTGAAAGTGAAACTGAGTCCTCTTCAAGTTAATAGGAAGAAGCTCTACTTACACAGTGGGAGTTAAGGAAAGGGCCATGAAAAGAGGGTTCGTCCTCCGTAGTTTAATCTGCCAAGTTCAAGATCGACTGCGCTACCTCTCCTTCGCTGACTCTGTCTTTTCCACTTTATCAACAGATAATCCCACCCTTCCAAGGGCTGATTCTTCTTCAAGGGATAATACAACTAGTCCAACTCTTGAAACTCTTCTGCGGGTTCCGAGTCCTCCGAGTGCCATAGTTCCGATCAGAGTGCCAGGAATACAAGAAAATAATAGGTCAATTCTCCAATCGTCAGACTCGAGCTCCAACCTCATACCCATCTGCTAGAAAGGAGCCTTTGACTTATGATGTTTCGATCCGCAACTCACTCAACCACGTAGAATTACCTTTCTTGTGAAGAAAGAACTATAAAGGCAGTAAAGGGATGAGGCTTCTTCAAAAAGAGAATATGGGGAATCTTTGGTTTATTCTAAAAGAATGAATTTCATTCTTGGAAGCGAAGCCCGGGCTCTCAGTCTCATGACAGAAGATTGAGGAGGGGAGGAAGAAAGCGTCGACTGGTGAAGAAGCTGTCCCCGTTGAGGGGTTCTAGCCCTCACTTGTCTTGTTTCAGAACTATCAGTCCTTTCGGATCGGAGCATAAGAAGATCAATCGTCAGATAGAGACGTCAAGGCAGTGACTATTAGGGGAGGCAAGGGAAAGCGCTATCACATGGGAAGTCTAGATCTGTGAGCTAAGTGCGTATGCCTTATTCTTCCCGGTCAGGTCAGTTCAGTTTTGGGGGTTCCTTGTAATGCCCCGAGTCTTGTCTCCTCCCTTCTTCTGCTTTTTCTCTATATTCCCGAGATGGGGGTGGGGCAATTCAAAGACTTAGAGAAAGACGCCTTTCTTTCTCCCGCCTGGGTCGCTGCCTCCCTTTCTTTTAATGGCACCAAGATGGGAGTCCGAGATTCCCCGATTACGCCCTTGATTCTGCGCCCGGATGGATCCTTGACTCAGTCTCTTTGACGCCCGTCCCGTAAAGACATCTACTGTGCTGGCCTTATCTTTTGTCGCTAGCTTCCGCCGCATGAATAAAGGAAGACCACGCAGGGCAAGGCATCTCTTCCTGCGCTAAGGCATTAGATGCCAACGAAGAATGAAAAAGTCTGACTGAGCCCTCATACCGAGAACCAACTCTCTAAGCCAAGATATCCGACGCCTGCTCTGCGCGTATGCAAGCATCGACCCCGCATAGCATCATCCGACAATTTCATTTAGGCAAAAAGATCTTCCGACAAGGCTCCGCTTAACGGTCTCTTGCATGGCTCATTTCCCGTGCTTAGACCGACCCAAGTTTAGCAGCCCGAAAATAGGGTCGAACCCTCCTAGAAAGCTGAGCTCTACCTTTTTGATGCGGTAGAAGTACCTCGCAATTCTTCTCTTGCTGGGAAAGTCTTCGAATCTCAGTCAAAGCCTTGAATTCTCTCCCCAATCTGACTCTGGAATCAAAACAAGGATTATTACATGCATCTCGAGATTTTCTGAAGAGTGAGTGCTGGCCTTGGAATATTGAATCACAGCCATTTCCCTCTTTCTTGGGGATCAGGAGCAAAGAATTTGCGAAAGAGATTTTGATAAAGGCCGGAGCATAAGCAAGAAGCCAATCTTGTCATTCTTGAGGATGATTCTTTGAAGCAAGAATTCCATAAGCAAGTAGATGAGATGACTTGAAAGCTCCGAAGAAGACTGAAACCCACTTTCATTGACTAGTAAGTGATAGCTGTTCGCAGAATGACCGAGGAAAAAAGAATTTGAGCTCGTGACATGATCGAAATTCGATCCACCACTGAAAGAGATGAGACGGTCTACCCGTCTTTACACATACGAGAAAGAAGACGGACAAGAGGTGTCGACAACGTGAGCTTTACTGCCTGGGGCCTTCTTTCTTGATCCAAATGACTAGACCTACTTACTGCTTGTGCTTGGCTCAGGATATCCTCCTTTCTTCCTTTCTACTCAAGTGAGGAAAGGTGCAAACCAGCCTTTTTTTTTGCCCGTATGCGAGTCCTGACTTTTCTTTCTCTTGCCTTTTCTTGTTTCAGACAGCGAAATCAGAATACTTCTCTCAGCTAATTCAAGAATGTCAGCTATTTCCTGGTTCAGAGTTCTGCCTTCTCTTCCTTAATCAGGAAAAGCGGGTATGAATCAAAGAGGGATAGGGCTGGAATGGAGGAAATTGAAGCGTGCTATAAGGCTCCATAGTGGTGACTCGATATACAGCCTGAACTTGGTCAACGGAAGCAGGATTGGTTGGATGCTTCAACTCGGTCAAATGCAAGGTCTTGCTCTCTTGCTGGGGCTAAAAGTGAACTATGCCCATCACATTGATTAGGACCCATCACATCATTAACCGGTACCAATCAATCATCCAAGGCCCTCCCTATCTCATCTTTTCTAAGCCAATTTTCTTAGGGATCACCTGACCACCCAACCCCTGACGTCAATCCCATGAGCTCGGGAGAAGAATCAGAAGTGACCACCGCGTAGTGGGGTAGAGGTCCCATCTCCTTCATCAAGATGGAAGCAAAGGCGACCAGCGAACTCAAGATCTATCCTTCGAGTCTATCCCTATTTTCTTATCCAGATGTAAAGGAGCAAGGTTCAGTCACTTTCCTTTAAGATAGGAGAAGTGCTTGCTTCGCTTCCTTAAAGTGCCAAGAGCTTGTAGAGAGCTATCAATCATTCCGCATTCATTGACTAAGATTCAAGCATTTTTTCTTGAGAGATGGAGTAGTCAAAATTCAGTACCCAACCAAGCGCGGGATGAGCGGATTCTACTTTCAGGTGCGGGACTTCCAAAAGATGCAAGGTTTTGCCAAGAATCTTGACTGTTCAGGAGATCTTCTTTAATAAAGGCGTTGACACATGAATCAAAATCCTTCATTGAAGTACTCAAATAGAGAGAAGGCGGATTAGCTTCCTGCCGGACCGATCCCAAGAGTAGCCGATCCTAGCCCAGGGAGCCTCAGTCTCATTCCCTATCAGAACCAAGCGACCTTCACTTCTGACTAAAGAACTAATCAGTCTTGAGACTCAAAGTACGGAATTCTTCCATTTCCTTTTCTGAGGTATTCTTGCCTCTACTGGTAGTCTAGTTTTGAGCGGGTTTCATAATCTGGAGAAGCAAAGAAGCGGAGCGGAGCTGAAAGAAAGGTTGAAGCGCTACGTGGATCACTGACATCATCTTCTCATGAACCTCAAATTGAACCAAAGAAAAGAAAAGAATGAGAGAAATCCATATTATTCATGAATTAGGCAAGGAGAAAAGAAGGAAGAATCTTTGATGAACAAATAGCGTAAGTAAATCAGTCAATTTCTCGGTAGTTCTAGCTTTTTCTATCTTTCAGTGGATAGTCGGACTCAGAAATCTCTGAATTCATGTCTTAAGCAATGAATCAATGAAGAAGGCGATCAGAATGTGAGGCCTTTTCTCGGCTTTTTTCCTTCGTCATGTGAGCTTTCCTCTCCTTACTTACTACAGTCGCTTCTCAACTCCTTACTCCGCCTCGCCTTGGGATTCTTCTTCCAGGCTGGTCTCGTAGCTGAACGGAGATCCACTGGTGTCTCACCTTGAACCTCCGTTCTTGGTTGGTGGAATGGCACTTTATATATGCGGAAAGGAGATTGATGACTTTTCACTCCTCCGAAGGAGTCTTCTTCCTTTGGGTTTGCTTCAGGAACAAGGACGATCTCTTTCCCTTAGAATATTCACATGAAATTCGGTGGCTAGCAAGGAATCCTTCATAAAAAGGTGAGCCCTGGAGCGGAGGAATCCGTCGGGTAAGAGTCAGAGTACGAAGTCTCAGTCTCGGTAGTAGTGACCTAGTTGAGCTGCCGGATTGAGTAGTCTCGATCCTCGCAGGTTCAGAGGAAAAAGTCTAGTCCGATCTCAGAGGTTTCGGAGGAAGGGGATTACTGCTCCCCTGTCAAAGAAGTCAGATCACTTATATGAAATGTAGAAGAAGCTCGACCCCACGGAGCGGGTAGAAGCCAGACCCTGACCTTTGATTTACCTTTTTGGGTCGGTTAGCCTAGCCTAAAGCAAGAAGTCAGATACGACTGATCAAGGTTAGACACAGAAGCCACCTCGATCGATGGTTTCGGGACAGGTGTGAAGCCGAGGGATATGATTATGATATGGGCTCTTCCATACAGAAAGCCTAGGTTCGAAATGCGGGTATGGTTCTCGGATCGATAACGAGAAGAAGCCTCCTATGAGGCTCCCAGTATGCCTTCCCAGTTTAGGATGCGGAAGAAGAGTAGAGAGAGGACAGGTTAGACGACCTGAGTCCGAGGTTGGAGGAGAGGTTCTTGCCCGAGCTCTTGAGGAAGTCAAGCTTCGAGACTGTGAAGAAAGAGAAGTTGCTGTGGAAGCCCACGGTTTTTGATCCTTTAGAAAGATCAATGAACAAAGGGTGCGAAGATAAAGGAGAGGAAAGAAAGAGCGTAGAAGGAGGCGCGAAGCGAAGCGACTGATCAGTCGTGCTGGAGAGGGAAGGTTCAAGGGAAAACCGCTACGATTCCTTTCCTCCTGTCCATTTTCCCGACTTTCATGAACCGCCGCTTGATTTGACCTCATAGAAGGCGCGGGTTAATATGGATAGTCCTTCGGACGGTTCAAATGGGTCTTCAAACTTCCTAATTCCGGTGGGAAGGGGGATCTTTCATCCGTCCCCGTGGACTCTTTAAAAATCTTATATGAGAATTTGGAGATAATACTGGTATAGAAGGAGAGGATACCAGTCCTTCGCCTCGGCTCCTTCTGCCGAAACTGATAAGTCATATGTGAGACCTTCTTCTCTTTTATTAAGAATGTTCCGAGTTCATGCTGGAATGAAGATCTTCCCGAGGAATGGACGTGGAATGGAAGAAATCACGTAAAAAACCTTGATTTGGACTAGTCCGAAGGTTCAAAGTCGCATATTGAATTGCGCCGGAGGGTTCAAGAATATTGACAAAGAATATTGCAATTTGAGTCATCATATTTGAGAATTTAGAAGGATAGGCTTTCCATTTGATCCACTAATAGATTTGACGAAGGACCTCTTTCTTTGATCCCGCAAAGTCTTTGACTTTATTCTCAATGAGACGGACTCATTCATGGAAGAGGTTCATATTCCATTGAATGACGACTGTAGGACGGAGGACGGGAAGAAGAAGATCGACTGTGAATATGGATATAAACAAGGATTAAATAAGGGTCCGTCTGAAGGTATGAAATAACGAGAAAAAAAACAAAGAAATTCATGAATTTCGAATTCAACCTATGAATTTTTGTAATCAACGACCTTCAATCCTTAGCGAAAATTCAGAAAAAGCTAGGTTTTGTGGCCTATAAAGTAGCAACTTTTCAAGTCAAATGCCTGATTTTGAACTCTATTTTCGTTATATAGAAAGATGAGAAAAACGAAGAAAATGCAAGAAAAAAGACGGGAAAACGCAATGAAAGAATCAAGCCTATCAAAGAAATGAACAGACTTTGATTATAGTTCTAGTTTGTGGTCCGGATAAAAGAGAGGAGAAAGAAAGGTTGAAGCGCTACGTGGATCACTGACATCATCTTCTCATTCACGTCCAATTCAAATCATGAAAAGCAAAGAAAAGAAAAGAATGATCGAAGCCCTCAAGAAAAAATCAGGACTTATCCCTTATTAGGAGCGCAAGTTCAGGAAGAATTTGAGAAAGAAAGAAGGAAAGAAAGTTCTCCCACACTGATCGGGATGGGGCCTGTAGCTCAGAGGATTAGAGCACGTGGCTACGAACCACGGTCTCGGGGGTTCCCTCCTCGCCCACAACCGGCCAGGAAGGAAAATCATGATCGGGATTATCTTAACCTTATACCATAGTGGGCTTCTAGATTCGGGGCATTTCAAAGATTCCAAAAAATAGGCGAAGACGGGTTCAGGAAAAGAAGGATTTCTTTCGGCCAATCACTCACGGATCGGACCACCAAAACTAGGTTTCAGTTGCGGATGCAGAAGTTGAAAGAGAAGATCAGCCCAACCCACGGAGCGGGGAATGAACTTGCTAAAGACCTACTATATGCCTGAGCCACCTAGGGGAATGATGTTTCCGAACTGGCGCTCTTGGTGTCCTTGAGTGGAAAGAAGTCAAGACCACTCTGATTTCATAGAATTGCTTTTAGGATGAGGGATTCGCTAAAGAAGCAGAGCGGGACAAAAACTCCCAACAAGAAGAGAGGAAGGCGCTCTACCGGCCGGCAGACAAAAGGCATGAATTCATAGACTAGCTTCTTCTTCCGATTCGATTCCTATCAAGATGGTGCGTATAGGGGCCCGTGGAGACTTTGAGTTAGTCTTCCGTCTTCCTCTGCAGATCTAATTAGGGTTCGCACCTTCTTTCTTTCTTCTACATTGAAATGTAATATTCTCACTCATCGTCTTTTTATGGTTTTTCTAGAATGAGCCAAGAACATCTCAGACGCACCCAATGGTTCTACTCATGAAACTTCCACGGGACTCCATCCACCAGTCTTCGGTCCTAGCCTGTATTCGAAAGACCTTCCTTCTCTTCGATCCGTCATTGTCTTTTCGTCTCAATGTGAGGACATCCTTCTCTTGCCTGAGACGAGGCCGATCCATCTGCTAAGGTCAAGCTCCTTCTTTCTCTTTCAGTTACCGACTCCCATTGTGTGTGATGAGGCGTACTACCCCTTAAAGGAATGCTTCTTGAAGAGCTCTTCCAAAAACCTACGTCGAAGAAAGCGCAACTTCTATTTTGATCTATATTACTAATGGAAGCTTTTCGTACTTCTCATTCATTCCCAGAAAGAGATCCGAGATGAGTGAGGGGGGGATGCGCCTGATTCTGATCCTCTTTGCTTCAGTGAATGCACCAAGGCATAAGTCAGAAGAGAGATAAGGGTTCTTAGGGGACAGGCTCACCCCTTCCCATGCTTGGACGGTCGGGGGTAAGCGGAAGTCAGGAAAAGAAGGACCTGAACAAGCCTCTCGGCGAGACGGGGAAGAGACCTAGATAGTGCAAAATTCCTTCTAGAAAGAAAAGGGCTATAGGCCAGCCTAAGATAAAGAGGAAGAAGAGTACTATACCCACATTCTTTGCCTTTCGACAGAAAGATTTCCCGGTCCGTGCTAGCTTAATTAGTAGGCGAGCAGGTAAACTATATTCTATTGTTCCCAGAGGCATTCTTGAAAGCATCAAAAACTACGTGTATCACGGACAAAAGGATCAGTTCGCCGCATATATATGAAAAAAGACATCCCGATCCTACCAATACTCAACTGCCTCAGACGTAGGAAGAGGGGACGGAAGTAGCTCGACCATAGGAAGAGGGACGGAAGTAGCTCGGACCATAGGAAAGAGGGACGGAAGTAGCTCGACCATAGGAAGAGGGACGAAGTAGCTCGACCATAGGAAGAGGGACGGGTGCCTCTCCTTACCTTTCGCCTCGTACTCGGGAGTTCTGAATATACGAGATAATGGGGACTGTGAAACCTCCATCCATGAGGCTCCTTCTTCTTCTCGCCAGCGGCTTAGTTGACCATGTGCAAATGGACTCTGAACCCAAAGTCTTTCGTCTCGACTAGAAGATAAATGAAAGAAAGACGCCTCGTGCTAGCTTTCCGATCTTCTTATCAGATGATATGCGCTCGACCTTGAGAGGGGGGGAGAAGAAGGGGACTATTCTCAATATTGACTTTCATGGGGCGTGCTTTCTTGCTTCAACCGGAATAGAAATAAGGACGAATTAAGCGTTTACGAATCCAATCCGGAAAAGTAGAAAGGGGGGTCGGCTCCCTAAGCCGGGAAAGAAGTTCAAGAAGCGAGATCGGCAAGCAGAGAGTCAGACACCAATCGTCCGTCCGCTCTTTCAGTAGCTATCTTTCTTGCTTTTTCAAGATCGGATGCCTCATCGCTTTCATGAGTTCAATAGGTTTCCCTAGTAGGTTAGGAGTCTGAAAGCGGAGGACTTGGGGGCGACTCGAGGGTTCAAAGAAGGAATCGGAAGGATGCAAAAAACTCTATTAAGGTAGGTGTACTACCAGGGCAGGGGGAAGTGAAAGTGGAATTCTCATTGATGAGTGAACTAATGCATAATATGCAAGAAGGACTAAGGGGCTATGGCGCAACCTCATCCTGGTCTGAAACCGAAAGCAAGTTCAGCGTCCAAAGATTTTTTCCCGAACCCCTTGTTGACAGAGTTTCGGATGCTGATGAGATAGATTGGCCTTTCACGAGAAAGAATGGGATTCTTGACCATAGAGAAGCTCGCGGAGACCTTTATCCTCCAGCCTTCCTCTTCGGCAAGTCTGCTCCAGAAGGAGAAGAAAGCAGGAGCAGGTCCTTTTCCGCTGGATCGCTAACTCATGAGCTCTAACCTCTGATAGTAGGCTAGCGGTCTAATGGTTGAGATTGAAGAGATTGAAGTAATTCAAGCCTGAGTTCGACCGATTTCATCATCAATCGGAAAGAGTTCCCAGTCTTGACTGTGATCCTGCCACCAGTCACAAATTCTGAATTCCAAGAAATCTGATTTCAGGGCAGAGAAGTGGAGCAAAGTAGCTAATCTGAGAAGGCGCGAAGCGAAAGGACTTAGAAGGCGGGGTGAACCTAGGAAGAAAAAAAAAGATAAAGGCTCGACTTGAATCAATGAAGAAGGTCTCGACTTCAAGGAGAGGATTCCATATTCTCTTTTCATTCCACAGGTTCATATGGATTTCAGACGACTGAGGCTCTGACTGAAAGGCGAGGAGCGAAGGTACTCTACGAAAAAAAAATATAGGTTCAGAGCGAAGCCACTCGACTGAGGTTAGGAAGGAGAGGAGCGAAGGTACTCGACTGAGGTTAGGAAGGAGAGGAGCGAAGGTACTCGACTGAGGTTAGGAAGGAGAGGAGTTGAGAAGAATTTGAGGAGAATCTAAATAGGAGTAAGTAGGGTCCCGGCCCTAAGCTCTCTCTCTTTCCCCTTCTTCGAGGAGAATGACTTGGTAAGAAAGAGAGTATTAACGCTTGAAAGTGAGATTTTGTGGAATAAACAAGCGGGAGGAAGGTTATAATCAAGAGTGAAAGGCGTCAGAGATTGATGACTCCCCGTACCCGAGCACGAGTAAACCTAAAATAAAGAGATCATATTCTATTTTGATGGGAGTGCTTCCTCAACAAAAGGATGTGCCAAGAACATCCGAAGGTCGAAAGATGAGATCCAACTTTCTTTCCCCCCTTGCACTCCCATCAAAGAAAATAGAAGCTTGCTTTTCTTCGACGTAGGTTTAGAAGATATTATGTAGACCTCATGCTTGAGGAGTCCAACTCTCTTTCTTTTTGAGTCCAACTCTCTTTCTTTTTGCTACCGCTTTAGTGGAAGTGGACAAAGTAATCCCGCCGCCGAAGCCTCATCTTCCGAACCCGATAAGAAAGAGGTCCCGCTGAAGAGGCGCCAAAGTCGGGACCAAGAGCGCACGAGTCCGTGAGTCGCCGTCGGTTTCAGTCGCCATGGAAGAAGCAGTTTGGGAAGTAGCTAATCTTGCGATTCTTTTCAATATGGTATATGAACAAGTAAGAACTAGGTTTTCAGTATCTCGACCCCCACTACACGGGAGAGGCAGCTACAAAAACGGAAAGGTCTGCTTCAGGAACAACTAAGTATACGGACTCCACTTCCCTGTGAGCAAGAGCCGCTGATGAAAGCGCCTCAATGAAAAAGATCAAGCCCTTGTTCATTGAGTTGACATGGAAGATCGCTTTCGCTCGGGGATCGACGACATAGTAGTCGAGCGTGAACCTTTAGCTTCCGCTGAGGCTCTTCTCTTATTCGCTGACTTTAGCTCTCTTCTTCGCCGCCTCTCTGTGATCCATCTTCAATCTTGGCAGGCCAAGGTAGTGACCAAGACCACTTCTTTCTGATCATCATGGCTTTGCCCTTCCACTCTTTGACCTTTGAAGAGGAAAAATGGAAAAAATCTGTAGTCGGAAAGTGAAAGCAGCCTAGTGGAAGATCAACTATCGGAAGGAAAGCAGGAAGATCAAGCCCTTGTTCATTGAGTTGAGAACCTACTAGAAAAAGAAGGAAGAATTTCATGATTATGCCTCCAGAAGAAAAAGATAGGAGGAGTTCTTTTTATTCATAGGCTTTCTTTCTCTTTTTAGTAGGTTTGGAATATTGCTCGGAGGAGTTTTCTTCCTTCTCACTGGAAAGCCAAAGATCAAGCCCTTGTTCATTGAGTTGAGCACGTCTTTGATTTCAGTAAAAAACTTTCGACTAAGTCAAAATACAAGAAAAAAATCAGGATGCCTTGCTTGATCTTTATTTGAAGACGAAGGCTCTGACTCTTCCCCGATTAGTTCGTTAGGCGCGTCCCATGAAGTATTGAGTGAGATTTTTGACGAGATTCTCATGGGGAATCTTTTCTTCTATTAGAAAAATGGGGAATATGACTTTCTTGTCCGATCCGGCCCGTCCTCCGGACTCCCATAAATCAGAGATTAGGACTTCCATAACATAACTCCATTCCCATTATTTTCTCCTCTTATGAAAGGATTTCTTCATTCATCCTGAATTTCCGAATTGTTGTGGACTTGTTTTTATGGAATTGAATTGTTGCTGGAGCTGGAGGCGGCGTCCCACTTCTGATTCTTAAGCTTCGACCCCTAGGCTTTCTCTTTCCCTACTCTTTAGTGTCTTGAAGTAATCAAACCAGTAGTTTGAATCTTGGGAGAATCTAGCAAGGTTATTAACGGATCAGTTAGGCTTTTTGGAGAACTCGTTCGATCTGCACCCAGTTCATCTCTCTCCCTTCTCACCTATATCTGAAACTACGAGTACCTTCTCTCTCCTGATATCACTCCTATCCTGATATTAGCCTGATAACCGGTCCGTGGTAGAAAGATTCTACTTCTGCAGCTACTTCTTCCACTTTTTCTACCCCTAGGCTTTCTCTGCGCAGCATGAAACTTCTCATCCAGCCACAGGGGAATGAATACTGAATTGAGAATGAGAACTTCCGATACATATTCAATAGTTCAGTCAGTCGTCTACACCATACTTTGTAGATAGTTTGAAGCTAGTTCTTCAAGTTCTCGATCGGTTGGGTTGATAGGACGGTTAGCGGCATCTCCGGGACCGCAGTCCACTAGTGGTGGAGATGGGCGTCCGCTTTCTTTGATCAAAGAAGGTGGGAAGAATGCCCCTGTTTACGATATTCAGAAATTGTGATTATCTGACCCAGCCGGTCCGAAGGACTGACTATGAGTTCTGACTTTTTTTTTGCAGACCGACGGAGCAAAGAATTTGCGAGGCGAAGGAAGAGATGAATATGGATATAAATCAGTCAAGAGGACGGGTCAAGACCAATGAACAAAGGTTAGGACTCATGAAATGGAATATGAACCTGTGGATCAAATCAGTTCCATTCACAAGTCCCGCAACAAGAGATGAATATGGTAGAATGAACAAGTCCTTCGCAAATTCTTTGGTCCTAACTCATATTGCATTCAGCCTCTCCTGAGAGTCGAGCCCTCCCTCTTTTAGAAGATAAAGTATAGACGTAGTAATTCAAGCTCTTCTATATAATAAAGAAGTTGAAAGCGTCGAAGAGAACTCGCGAATATTGGTTCTGAATTTCAGTAGTATTCCTCTGCGAATGAAAGAAGAAGAAAGAAATAGAAATCGATAAGAGATGAGGATGAGGCGACTTTTTTGTTCTCATTCCTTCTACCCCGGGAAAATGAGAGTCCTTCTCTTTCATTATCGGTTTCGGAAGACTTGACTTCCACTTCGTATGAGTTGGGAAGAGAAATCGGCAGGTAGGGCCCGATAGGATAGACTCGACTGGAAAGGTTATCTAATAGACGGGGCCTGCTCTGTAGAAGGGAGAGGCTTAGTCAATCAATGCGGAGGTACCTTGACTTAGTAGGACTATTCTTGCAATTCGGATAAGAGTAGGCCGAGCGCTTCCATTTATTCTATTTTCGATCGGTTAATAAATATTAGCTCTCGGTAGATCACCAAATGAGATTTTGACTTAGATATCTCCTGCTCAAAAGCCTACGCCTATTCTAGCTTGACTCTTCTTCACTTCAAAGAAAAATGATTTGCTTCACTCCATTTCCTTCTTGTCCCCTGAGCCGATCATTGTATAATGATTCTAGTAGCGTAGCTAAGAAGGATCAGATCCTATCCTTATATTACAGGACCTTCTCTTTCACTTTCAGTGGATAAGTCGAAGAAAAGATTTGCTTAAGATAGGCGGTCTATGCCCACCCAGATTCTTGGAAAAACCTTCATTCTGCTCCAAAGGAGAAGATAGGCGAAGGCGGGAGATCTTCAGTCATTCGGCGGGCGGGAAGCTAAGCTTTTTCTCAAAGAACTCGTCGGATCGATCGGTGGGCGGCGACCAGAGGCAGTGGCAGAAGCCTACTCTCTTGGATCCAAAGCGCTCGACTGAAGAGGGGAGAGGGGAATAGGAAGCTTTCCGGATACGATATGACTAGATCCGCATCATGCCCATTCTTGACGGGCAGAAGAAGAACCCAGGGTTTCATATCCTTTGACGTCCAATCTTGAAGGATCGGGAAGCGTGGACGGGTTTGAATCAAAAATCCTGCCACTGGGGCGAGGAGATCCTTCCTTATCAGCAGTCTCCTTGCATCGGTGCCTCAGAATGAATGAATGGAGACCCGGGTCGAGTCATTCTCTCCTTCAAATGATTGAATTTCGTGGAATGCATTCAAAGATAAGGAAAGAAGGGAAGGAAAGCCTCGTGCGATTCTTCGATTCCCTTTATGATCAACTATTCATCACTATACTCTGCGGTAGCATCGGGGATCTTTCAAGTAGGACGCAGCCCTTGCCAAAGATAAAGAAGAGGGTCGGGGCGAAGCATAAGACCAAGCGGAATGAGGGGATTCTCATTGAATGAATAAATCATCCCTTTTCTTGAAATTCAGTAGAATTTGACAAAGACAAAGTACTATTATCTTATAGGAAGAGAGGTATCCATCATAGGCTGAAGTTTCATTCAGAAGTAGTCAGACGGATTCTCTTGAGAGAAGTTCTTTCAGGAGAGGCTGTAGCCCACTACGCGGTAAGGAGATTCGTCAAGTTTATCTAGTTATTCACCAGACTCAGTCGCTTGCTAAGGAGATTTCTCTGGTTGAAAGAGCTGGCTAAAGAGAGAAGGAAATCAGATTCAAAAGACTGATCCACATATTGGCACAAAAGCTGCTCATTCTCTTGCTGCGCTTATGCTTATTCCGACAACAGATTCATAGGTCAGGCGTGCTAAGAGAAAAGAAGAAAGTCAGAAGGTGGAGCCCTGGTGCCAAGCTAAAGACAAGGATCACATCAAAAAAAGCAAAGACGGTTATCTTTCACTCACTTCAAACCAAGCCTAACTTCTTTCATACCAGGAAATCGAAGATGTGCCAAATCGTTCTCTATCGAAGCCTAGTCTAGAGCCAAATAAAAGGGATTCCACTTGAGCAAGAAGAAGAAAGAATCCGTTAAGAAAAGCAAGCACTCTTTCATTCTCTGGGTTTAGCGGGCTCATTCTCTTTGATTTACTACAACTCTTCTTTCGCCTATTTTTTTCCATTAAGAAGGACTGATTTCTCAAGCTTAACTGAGCCTTGACTTTAGATGAATCAGGGATAATATGATGATTCCCTTTGGTATAGAATAGAAGAATGGCTAGGAAGGAAGAAAGCATAGAATGAAGATATCTTTCTTCTTTCTCTCTGTCAAGCCTCTCAGAAAGGCGGTATTCTCAGATTTTGGACGAACTTTGACTCTTAGGAAGATCTTTATCTTTCTCGAAAAAGCCATCCGAATATTGAAATCGATTCTAAGAAAAGAACTAGAAGAATTGGATAGAATAGAATCAGTCTTCGCTTTCCACTACGCACTACGCTTGAAACTGCTGACCACCAAAGTGTGAAAAACTACATATCTTTATCTTGAACTCTACTTAGAAAGGTGTTGGGATCCCTACTTCTGATTAATAATCAAGATGTGAACCAGCATATCGCTTCTTTGCTCAAGATCTCAACTACTTCGATTTCGCCAGTCAGATTATTCCCGCTCCGCTTCTTTGTCTTTTAGAACTCAAATTCTTTCTTCGATAATACTGATCGCCTTTCTTTTTGGAGCTTCTTCAATGGCAAGTTACTCTAGCATTTCCGGTTCTAGGATCCGCTGTGATTGGGTATAGAGAGAGTATTGACTTGCTTGATAGATGAATCTTGCCTTCCTCCCAGCCTATATCTAGCTCAGCTTGAGAGTTTCGTACTGGTCCTAAGTAGCTTAATAAGATAGGTCTCGTTCAAAAGCCACTTTGGTCTCATGTGCTTTGAAATTGACATGCTTTGTGTGAATAGGGTCGAAAAAGTCAGGAAAGATCAGATTCTCGACCAGCCTTTTTTCTTGCTTGTACAAGCCATTCTAAGAGTCAAGCCTTAGCCTTTGAAAAAGCATAAAAAGCAAAGATCAAGCCCTTGTTCATTGAGTTGAAAGGGACAGCATGAAAAGAAAGAAGATTTCCGCTTGATTTTCATGGAAATCCAATGCTTGCCCGATTCTTGGCATCAGATCTATCTTCTCGGAGAAAGACATTGCACAACAAAGCTGGACTTGCTTGCTCTCATTCCTGAGGTTGAACTTGCCTTGGCTAGAATAGCTAATAGGCGCTAAACCCCTTTCTTTGGCGCCCTTTCTTAAGGCTCTTCAGTTCCTTGTCCGATTCCATGCTTATGCTTATGATTCAATTCTTCTTGGAAAGCAATAGACAAGACCTGTCCGCGGATTCGATTCCTCTCTACAGATTCCTTCCTAAAAGGAGCCGTGATCTTCTTCTTTTTCTATCATATCCGTTTCTGAAAGAAAAAGCCTCTACCTCGTACTCACCTGTCTCGGTCGCAACATCCACTGACTAGGGAAGGGGGAGCTGACTCAGTGGAAGTTCTGCTTTGAGCTCTTAGTCCTTATCTATCTAGATCAGAGTTCTCAGGCAAATAGGGATTGAGATCGCCTTCTTTCTCATTAACCAAAGATGCACAGTCATTGCTCCTTTGGAGTCCCAGTTCTCACCGGAGAACCAAAGAGGAAGATATATAAGGGGCAAAGAATTTGCGAAAGAGGCAGTGGCCTTCAATCTCCAGCTATCCCAAGAGGGAGAGTGCGCCAGGTCCCGTCAGGAGGAAAGCTCTAACCTTGAGTCTCGCTTATTCTTAGCCATGGATCGATCTTTTTCACTTCAAAAGATCAATGAGGCCAATCAAAAAAGTTCAGACGAGACCGCCTTGATTCTGCCTCCAAAAGCATTGAACCGAAGGTGCAAAGTGCGGCTATGAGAAAAGAGAAGGGACTGAAAGTTCGCCCTTTACCTCGAAATCAATGAAGAAGGAGTTCCCAACCTGAACCAAGGCATCCTTAATCTTGCATCAAGCATCAATCATATTTCATTGATCCTCTGACTAGTAATCCGCTACGTGGGGGGTTGATCGATCCTATTCAGTGTGACGGCTTTCCCTACTTTCATCCGGCTATATTAGCCGTCGGCCATAAAGACTATTTCAAGTAGTCGTGAAAACACCGATTTACGTGGAAACCCGAGTACCGGGAGAAAAAGCACGAGATTTTCTTCTTATTATTTGCTAATGAATTACAAAGGTAGAATGAGGGAGATTAAATAGAATACACAAGGCGCAATGAAAGCTAGGTTAATACGGATAGTCCGGAGGACGGAGGACGGCTCAAAGAGAGAAAGTTTCCATAACGAATTTTTCCATAAACTCAGACTCCCCCTCAAGTTGGGACGTAAATCTCAATGAGGCCCAACTTGCTAACACAAAAGTCAAAGTTTGGTCTGAGAAGCCCCTTGGTGAGAACATCAGCAACCTCTTGGCTCGAAGGGATGTACGGAATGCATATGCTCCCACTGTCAAGTCTTTCTTTGATGAAATGCCGATCAATCTCAACATCTTTAGTTCTATCATCTTGAACTGGGTTCTTAGCAATACTAATAGCGGCTTTATTATCACAAAAGAGCTTCAATGGAGTCTCACATTCCTGATGAAGATCAGACAGGACTTTCATCCACCAAATTTCCTCACATATTCCCAAACTCATGGCTCGGTATTCGGCCTCAGCGCTCCTTCTGGCCACAACACTTTGCTTCTGACTCCTCCAAGTTAGAAGATTGCCCCAAAGAAAGTAATATAAGGATAGGAGGTAGACTTTCTGTCAACAACAGATCCTGCCCAGTCCGAGTCAGTATATGCCTCAATGGTCTTCCTGTCTGTCTTTCTAAACATCAACCCTTTACCAGGTCTTCTTTTCAAGTATCTCAAAATTCTGTTGACAGCTTTTTTTTCATGTGATCCTCTACGGGAGCCTGCATAAACTGGCTGACAAGACTGACTGCAAAGGAAATATCTGGACGAGTATGGGATAAGTAAATTAATTTACCCACAAGGCGCTGATATTGTTCTTTATCAACTGGAACTTTATCATCAGAGTTTCCTAGTTTACAGTTTCATTCAATAGGAGTGTCAGCAGGACGACATCCCAAGATACCTGTCTCGGTTAGCAAATCAAGGGTGTATTTTCTCTGAGACACGGAGATGCCTTCTCGCAATATTCTTTGCGCCTAGCCTTCGGACCAGTCAATCAATCTACAAGATCCCTGCCTTTCTTTTCTTGCCTGGACCACAAACCATAATCAAACTATGTGAATTTCTTTTACCTGTCCTAGGCTTGATTCTTGAATTGCAATTAATTAAACTACTTTTTTCCTTCTAAATCTGACTTTTTCTCATCTTTCTATTGAACGAAAATTGAGTTCAAAACATTTCTTTCTCCTCTCTTTATCCGGACCAGAAACTAGAACTAGAATCAAACAATGTTCATTTCTTTTATAGGCTTGATTCTTTCATTGCGTTTTCCCGTCTTTTTTTCCTTCTAAATCTTCCTTTTTCTCATCTTTCTATTTAACGAAAATAGAGTTCAAAATCAGGCATTTGACTTGAAAAGTTGCTACAAAGTGGTTTGCTCTCCTTATCAGTCGAGCCCTTGCATTTTATGGGATTCTTGGATTTGAGTCTTCAATCTCCCATATTAAGCAAAGATGTCAAAAATCTAGCACAAAGATGTCAAAAATCTAGCACAAAGATGCACATAAAGAATTCCCATTTTTTGAGCTTCTTGAATTCGAGTTAATGAGTTCACGCAATATTCTTTGCGCCTTTCTTTCTCCTAATTTGTAAACTCGAAATCGCAATATTCTTTGCACCTTTCTTTCTCCTCTCTTTCTCCTCCGCGGACAGCCGTCAACTACTTTCTATTTATTTATCCCAGGGTTAGGGGGTTCCAAACCTTGCTTTTCTCTATAATTGCAAATCTCTCCTCTGTCTTAACCTTAACAAAGAAAGATTTTCCAATCCTCTTAGGAATCGATCTAGACTAGCTGCCATAAAGAGCTCAAGAGACTCGGATTAGTTCAAAGGCTCGGGACCAAGGGGGCGTAGCAGCTATTTCACCGGGAGGTGAATCTAGCTAGGGCTATTTTCCACTAATCAGAATCTCCTGACCCCTATGACGTGACGTAAGGATCGGAGATTGTCTAAATGGTAATAAGGAAGTGGCTGCCGTCCTCTCAAGAGAAAGCTGTTCTGCTTGTTCTCTCCCGAGTCATTACATGAAAATCGTGATTTTCAATCATCGTCACACCACTCGCTGATGCGGATCTGGGAGGCGCTGGGTCGTCCCGCTACTTTGAAGCTCTTCTTTCATTCCTCTTGTTCAAATGCTTTCCCTTGGCTTCGGTGCCAGCTAGGACTGGTAGCATGGTCTTCTCTTAGGCTTTCTTTCTCTTGGTGGAGGAATGGGTTAGCACTTGACTTTCTGACTCTTTCACGACTCTTGCAGATGTTTTCAGGAACCTAGGCCTAGTTCTTTTGCTGCTATTTCAAATGGGAGGTCTTATTCATCGATTGAAGAAGAAATTGACTTAGATAGAGATAGAGGCAAGGAAGCCTGGCTACTTTCTTTCGAGACATGGTTGACTCTCTTGGATCGGGTAGGAGCCGTGTAACAAGAATCAGTATCGATCGGGAAGAGAATCACTCAATTTTCTATATCTTTTTTTCAGAGAATCCCATCGCGCGAAGCAGCTAAAGCGGCAAAGAGGGTGCGATTCCTATCATAAGAGTTCTCATCGACGAGTAACCTCAATCTCCAGACGACTGAAAGAAGAAGGACTCTTAGAATCAGTCACGGATCGAGAAAAAGAGGAATGTCAAGTTGAGGGGGAGGGAGAGAAAGTAGCTCCACCAGTCTCGGCAAGTTTCATAGTCTGAGGAGTTGGGAACCCGTCTTTCTTGAGTAAGCTAGGGAATTTGAAGGATAGGTTGCTTCCCGAGGGAGCCCCGGCCCCAGATAGGTTCTTTCGTCAGTGGCAGACTTGGAATTCTCAGTTTCGTGACTGGCAGGCAGCTCGTATTCTCTTTCATAGGCAGAGGACGAAAGGCTCGACGAAGAAGGGTCAGAAAGAGGGAGAAGAAGGTATGAAAAATCTTGACTTTCATGGGGCGCAGTGGTCGCTAAGAGGAGGTTCGAATCCTTCCGTCCCAGTAAGGAAGATCAATTCTCTCTTTCAATCGGCAGCATCAAAATCAAAGGGGAATGATCTTTCGTCAGTTGTTGAAGTAGCAGTTCTTCCTCTTTCTTGGCTCTTTCTGTATCGGTTGATAAATCGGGCTAGGCCCAGTATGAAGGAATCTAAGAATGAAGGAATTACATAAGCGTCAAAGCTCGACCTCTGATTTTTTCAGTACAAAAGCAGAATCGGAATAATAGACAAGAACAAGATAAGGATGCCTTGGGCGGTTTCGAAGAAACTCGACAACGTCCTGAGGGACCAAGTTAATATGGATAAACAAGGACTGAGGTTTTGACTCCTCCTACGCGTCCTCTTGACTCTAAAACCGGAGGACTTTCTTATTCCACTAAATTCAATAAGGCCTTGAAAATCAGTCTCTTGAAATGCCATTTTGAACTGCAGTTAGCAGGCTAGGGCATGAGAGGTTGAATCCCATCCGTCTCTTGTCGGGATCAGAAGTTGATCTTGCAGCTTAGGAAAGCAGCTATTATTTATTTATTCTTCTATTGTAATGTAGATTTCTCAGCAGCTACGAGGTAAGAGGAAGCCTCAAGCCTCATCCCTTTCACGAGAGGCCGAGTTTCCGTAGCGAGAAGGATGATTAGGAGCTATAGCAGGGCGAATAAATACGGCCACCCACTACGCGGTCTTGTTTTCAGTGGGTTGGAGCCGTAGCTGCTGATATGCAGGCAGCAGAAGTAGAACCATTGTACAGGTTAGATCTCTCTCTTATACCGGAGTCCGTCAGCGCTCACATCCTTACGGGAATCCGTCGTCGGGGAAGAAGCAAGACCAGACCTTGGAGGGGAGTCAGTTTCAGTGGCTGGAAAGAGGCTGTAGCTGTAGCAGCATATTATCTTCTTATAAAGAAAGTATATGAACTAGCCGATCGGGATCGGAAGAAGAAAGAGGTTCTGCTGTTCCTGTTCAACCTTCAAAGATTCCTTCCCTTCTACCCACATTCAAACCCCCATTTATCACATGGGAGTTCAAAGCAACCCGGCTGATAATGTCCTTCATTCACCCATTACATGAATTCACATTCAAGGGGTCGGATTAGGAGTTTCATTCTCTCTTTCGGAATAAAGGGAGGGAACCTACTACCAAGGTTGTGATGATTACGCCTACGGTAACCTTACCGTAGAACCGGAGGCAAGGGGCGAAGCCAAGCGACTTCAGAGGAGCGCAAATGGAGTCCGGACTAGCTTAATTACCTCCTACGCCTACGGTAACTTACCTACGGCAAGGAATGTCCTTCAGTAATTTGAAGGGCTCCTTCACAGTCGCTTCGCTTCGCGCCTACGCCTACGGCAGAAGCACGAATCTTGCATTGAGCCTCCTACGGCCTCCTACGCCTCCGGTCTTGATGATGACGATAGACTCTTACAAAGATTACTATGCCTCTCTTTCATTCTCAATGAATTAACTCACAAAGCATGAAAGAAAGAATAATGAACAAGGGCAGTAATCTCATCTATATGATTCAGATAGTTCTTGCTTTGTCTATCGATCTTCTTCTTTTCTTTCTCTTGAGAAAACCCAGCTCCCCGGGGGAGCGCAAATCTCTGTAGGAGTCCCTTCGGACCAGTCAGTAGTGGACCGTCAAATATAGGTGCCCGGAGATGCCGGTAAAGGTCTGGCAGAGTAGAAAGCGATGGATAAGAAGACATACCTACGGCAAGGAACCTACGGCAAAGAATGTCCTACTAATTAAGCTAGTCCGGACCCTTAATTATCCTTTCCCATTCAGTTACTCTAGAAACTAAGAATGACTCAACCTCTGCCGAAAGATCTCATTCAACCTATTCCTCTTTCTTCTGAGAATACGAACTGACCTGACTCTCCTTTCTTCCGCAACTGAGAATGGATGAACGGATAGCTTGCTCAATCAGGAATTCCCTGACTCTTGATCTAGCTTATTCCGAAACCTCTCATACTCACTCATGAAACTCCATATCTGGCCCGACTCTTTCTTGTTTGAATGTGCAAGGGAAAGAGAAATCTTTGAACCTTGAATCACGTCTTATCGTACTCAGACTCTGCCTCAACGGAAAGAGAGTGAGACTTGTACTTATTCCGATCCGATACACAGTTGAGTAGGCCGATCACGAACGCTATTTTCATACAATAGCTTAAGGAAAGCCCTAACCCAAGAAAAAACTAGGTCTCGTATCCACTCTCTTCTCCCGATCCTTATTCCGATGACTCAGGACTATGAAACTTCTCCTTCAAGGGATGAGGCTTGAGGTCTACGCTGGAGACGGAGGAGTCGGCAGAGGAGAAAGGGAATAAGTCGATGTGCCGGGGATAGATATGACTTCCCCAACTAAGGATCTTCGTTCCCAAGCTTCTTCTTAGAAGTACGGATGAAAGAGATGAAAGAGAAGGGGACGCCGTCTCAAGCATGAAAACGAAAGTCAGGTCGGAAGAAAGGACTAACGGCTTTCTTCTTTCATTGCTTAAGACATTCATTCATTTCCAAAAGCCCGTAGGCTCCGGACTCCGTAGGAGGTTCTTTTAAGTAGGTAACTTGCCGTAGGTAGCGCCTCTCCGCCCCGTGGGAGTCGAGTTATTTCATAACCTTCGGACCTGTCCGCTAAGCAAAAAGAAAGGTCCTCAATGAGAGGTTAATATGGATTTTTGACGACTGAGGACGGACGCATGAATTCCACTAATATTTGACTCCGGACCTCTTTGATCCAAAGATGAATATGTCCTTATCAATGAGACCACTAAAAGGGAGCCTCCTACGTCCTACGGACTCCCAGAAAGAGAAAGCCTAGGAGTCCTACGTAGTTTAAGCAGCCTTCTTAAGGAAGGGTCGTATCGTCATCATCTTCTTTAGTTGGGAAGTCAGATAGAAGAAAGACCAAACAAAGGAAGCTGCTTAAGGCACGGCCGGGCCGAGCGTCAGCGAGAAGTTCTTCCATCTCATCAGACGAAGAGTACTCAGAAGTAGGGGCACACCCAGATCAAGAGGCCTTGTTCATTGACTTTCCGTTGAGGAATTCAGTCGAAAGGAATGAAGCCGCTCCACCGGTCCGTGGTAGTTTAATTGGTGTAGTATAAGAAGCTTGCGAGGATAGGAATATAGGGATTAGTGAGTTCCCGAAAGATTCAGCCTCAGACTTTGTTCATTGACTTTCTTTTTCAGTTGTTGCGGAAGGAGAAGTTCGTGCTCCTGTGTCGGATGCTAGCTTAGTTCTTCGATCGGGGTGTGTAAAGCAAATGATAAGAGATCCTTTTCTACCTAGTTTGAATTGCTAAAACCCCATAGAAGGACCATAAAGAATAGGAGTCTTCTTCAGATAAAGCTACGAAGGACCATCTTCATTCCCCTTTCTTCAAAATGAGAGGAAAGCAAAGCGCCTCAATGAACAAGGGGTCTTTGTCCATTTGACCACCTTCCAAAGTAGGGAAAAGAGGAAAGCTCCTAAACCTCAAAATAATCGGATCATATTCTATTTTGATGCCTCATCGTCCGTAGTTTCATCTAAGGCCTACTAAACCTACTAAAACTTAAAGGAATTAAACTAGCACGGACCGGAAGAAAAAGAAAGCCAGCCTAAAGAAGTGAAAGGAAGAATCAGATTCAAGTCATAAGACGATAGAGGAAGAGGAAAGCCTAAATCAGGAAAGCCTATGTGAAGGAGCCCTTTCAATTACAAGATGAACAAGGGCTTCTTTGCGGGGGTTTGGCTCTTTGATTTATGTGTGACCCCTCTGATCCTATCCCCCTTGTTATGCTGCCCTCATTCTATTTCATTTCTCATTCTCACTCTTCTTGCTTCACTGGGCCATGCCCCATTCCCCCTTCTGACCTACCTACTCTTTCAGGTCGAGCTTCCTCGCGGGCGGCTTCGCGGACTCTGAAATTTTGATTTCCGAAGTGACCTTTCGTACTCCAACTCTGATTCAACCATTTTCCCAGGGTTTCAGCCCTCTCCTTTCAGTCGAGCCCTAGGCTTTTTTCTTCAGATTCCTTAAAGAGAAAAGAGAAGATTACTGGGTGGGTGGGACATGTATGGACCAGTAAATCCATCAAAAAGGGGCCTTAGGCCTTCTATAGGCCTTGGAATGAATAAGGCATGAAAGAGCTGACCTCCTTCCTCTTCTTGTGCATCAAATAGTTCTCGGTTACGAAATGAGAACAGTTATTCCTATTTCAGTCGTATCCTACCGCGTAGTGCGATCTATTTTTGGTCGCGCTGACTGAAACAACGGAGATCAGAAAGAGAAAGATCTCTAACCTCGCCCTATCGGAAGTCTTCCGCTTATTATGAGTTTGAGTACTCTTCCTTCCCTAGCTTCGGAAAGACTATCTCATACCGATTCCTAAACTGAGAATGAAAGAGAGATGCAAGCGTAGTGGGAAGACCTAAGAGGGGAAGCGCTTTAGGCTAGAAAAACTCAAGTTCAAGAGATGCTAACTGCGTATTGCGTATTCAGAACAGAATTGGGATTTCTTTCTTCTTCTCGAGCTCTTCCTCTTTATTTGCTTCTGCCTCAACGGAGGAATTCTGACTTTGATTCTTGGAAGAACTCATTCCCTAATTTCTTTTATGGATCTTCATTTCTTTTCTTCTCAAAAAATACCGACCGGAATCAGACGGGAGCATATTCCAACCCACGAACTAGTCTTTCCCTTTTATAGAGCCTTCCCTAGCTTTGTCAACCGAGACTGAGAAGAGTCTGAAAATCAAGATCAAGCCTAGGCTGCCACTGCCTCAATGAACAAGGGTCTTCGCTTAGCCCCGAATGAGGACTCAATTTCGACTCCTTCTTCTCCGGAACGATTTTGATGCAATTACTGAATTTGATATCTTCCATAACCTTTCTAGAGGCCGAGGGCTCGATCTAGCTCATTCCCGACGAAGCACGGATCGAGCGGACTAGTGACTCATGGAGAGATCCCAGCCTATGGTCACCCATCAAAAATCAGAGGTCTCTTCTTCGAGGCAGTCTGCCCTTGCTTCTCAAGTAGGCTCAAAGATTCCACTATCAGAATATTGATGAATTTGAGGGTCCGAAGGCGGAGTAGGAGTCAGAAATCCATATTCATCTGAATCAATGAACAAGGACTTATCCTTATTTATTTTGAAAAGGAGTGCAACGAAGTTCATTCCACTGATTTCATTCCACAGGCAATGAATAAAGTCAAAGACTTTGCGTAGTAGAAGGAGTCAGAAATCCATATTCACCTGAAAAAGAAAAGGAGGGGTTAGGTTATTCTTTATATGGATTTCTTTCGTTGCACTCCTTCACAGTCGTTTCGCTTCTCCCCTCTCCTTACTATTTGGAGAGCTATTTCTTCAAATAAAGGGCTCCTTCTTTTATGATAATACAGTCGTTTCGCCTCAAATTCTTTGACCCTCTCCTTATTATTTGGAGAGCTATTTCATAATACCACTCCTCAAAATATTTGAAATCAGTCGTTTCGCTTTCTTTATTCATCTTTGACCCTCTCCTCTCCTTATCAGTCGAGTTTTCTTCGAACCTTCCTTATTTGGAGAGTTATTTCATAATACCACTCCTATTAATATTATAATACAGTCGTTTCGCCTCAAATTCTTTGACCCTCTCCTTCCTTATTTGGAGAGCTATTGAATAATACCACTCCTATTAGATTCAGTCGTTTCGCTTCTCCCCTCTCCTCTATTTTGAGTCGAGCTATTTTCTGAAAATAAAGGGCTCCTTCACAGTCGTTTCGCCTCAAATTCTTTGACCCTCTCCTTCCTTATTTGGAGAGCTATTTCATAATGCACTCCTTAAATAATACAGTCGTTTCGCTTCTCCCCTCTCCTTACAGTCGAGCTATTTCATAACCTCCGGACGACTCAAAATCAAAGGCTCCGTTAGGACTTGAAAGCGAAGTCCTTATTCTGCCACTGTTAAGGAGTGCAAGTTGACCTACTAAATAAGGAGAGGAGTTCACGAAGTCAAAAAGAACTAGCGATCAATGAAATTCAACTACCACGGACCGGAGAAGAGGAAGAGTTCAGGTCTCAGTTTCACCTTCATTCATTCAAGACAAGAAAGAAGGTCTTCTTTTTCTGACTTCTTCATTCTTGAAAGTGAGAGGATCTCGCTCTCATGCTGATCGGAGGAATGCCATCTTTCTTGCAAATCTATTTTCAGTCAGGGATGAACCTGCCTGCCTTAGACAGAGACGAAGCCTAGCGCTTCTAGCCTGAAGAAAGGGATAATCCCAGAGATCATCTTTCAAACCTGACTTTCAACTCTTTCTCGCCTAACTATCCATATTGTTGCCTTATGAACATTGATTTGCCCTCTCGTAGCTGAACTAGGGGAACTCTTAGCTACTAGGAAAAAAGACCACTGAATTGAATAAGAGTGGACAAGTTGCTTCCCTTTCTCTGCTTTTAGGCTGGCCTCTTCGATGACATTCCTTTCTTGGGTTCAGATTCAATCTCATCTCTCTCTTCCTGTCCGATATCAGCCATCACATCAAACCCTGTCGGATAGAAGCCTACCTACTATAACCGGCTCATCTCTTTACCCGAGTTAGACCACTAGCATCTTACCTTACATCAAGAGTCCCCTCCGAGTCCAAGTCTCAAGCTAAAGCAGCGGATATTATATCTATGCCAAAACACGGGGTTTCATCGACTTCCAATATTGAGTTTTTCAAAGGTTGCAGAGTAATAGGGCTGTCAAGACTAAGAAGAAGAGGTACCTGCTCGACCCTTTCGAAGAGATCTAGTTTTTCTGCTTTCAGAGAGGCGCCCTGGCATGGATTCCTAAAGGCTAAGAGCCTAGTCTCTTGACTCCCTTACCTAGCTTAGCTGCCTTTTCTATTCCTCTATTCCGAAAGGCTAAAGACCAATTGTCGGACTGACTCGTGTTTAGGGAATTCAATGTCAATTAGGATTTGGCTACGACCTGTCAACTAACTATTTCTTCTTCCTCTTAGAGAAAGTATGTAATTGTATTCTGGTCTAGAAATTCCTTTTTCATCAGAGGCGGTAGCGTAATCAGGTAATCCCCGAATGGAAAGAAAGTTCATAAGGTAATCCAGTAATCCCAGTAAGAAAAGGCAAGGCAAAAAAGGGCATCCGCGGGCACACTGAGACCTCCAGCCAAGAGGAGTGAGAGAGAGCCCATTACCTTCTAGCCCGCTTACTGACTAAATAGTGAGAGTTCCATCCAAGCTGACAGATGGAAGGAAGGGAAGGAAAGACTCTATAACCAAAAGGCAAAGGCATTGGTCCTACCAAGCGTCCTACTAGGAATATAGGTTGAATGAAATTCTTCCTAGCAGTTTCAGAAGTGAATTGAATCACCCCCCTAATGTCTTTTTGTTTACCTATTGGGGGATCGGGAAAGGCGATTAGGACGCGCCTGATTTTGGGAATCGAATTCCTTTTCTTGGATGCTCACGTGACCTGCTTAGGCCCTCTTCTCATTCTTACGGAAAGCCTTCCCCGCCTGCAAGGAAAGTTGTAGTTCATTCGCTAAGCGAGTACCTCTCTTTTCTCCCATAAAGCAGTATTATCCTAACCTCAGAATTAGAAGGATAAAGTGTACAAAGTTGACATTGGGTCCTAATCAAGACTAAGCTGATCAAGCTTGCTTAGCACAGCCCCCGAGTCAGGGGGGAGGCATAGAAGGAACTAGAAGCTCCGTTAGACGGAGCAGAGGAATCTTCACGCTTAGAGGAAGCAGAATCTGACCTACCCCCTACCTACCGCCTCTTCGATCCTTGGACCTTCACCTTTTTACCTTGTGGCAGGCGCACGCAGGTAGAAGGCAGAAGCATAAGTCAGCGGCATTCACCTGTTGATCAGCGAAGGATATAGCTAAAGAAAGACCTGCATCTGGCTTTCATTCCGACTTCACTAACCCGGAAGTTTGCTTATCTGTGAGCTAGCCAATATTTTCTTTCTATTTATAGCGTGCGGAGGTGTAGAAAAAGAGGGCGAAAAGGATGAGGCCTCGATTGGGACATGTGGTACGATCATAAGAAAGAATCGCAGATCAAGAAATCGGGGAAGGGAGATCCACCAGTCACACTGAAAGCAGTAGAAATAGCGAAAAGGGCAAAACAAGAGGTTACGAAGGAAGAACTCTCAGTCTTCATTGGAGAGATTGAATTGAACCTTTAGCTTTAGCAGAGATCAGGGAAAGTGCTAATAACGTAATTCATTCAAGAGTCGATCCCCTTCTCACTTTCAAGAATGAAGAAGTCAGAAAAAGATATAACTTTCACCTTTCACTTGAGACAATGAACTCGGAAGAAAAAGAAGCTATCAAGCTCTCACTTTCTTGTCTTTCATTCATTCAAGTAGCTTCGCTCCTTCAACTTTCAAGAATGAAGAAGTCAGAAAAAGAAGCTATCAAGCTCTCACTTTCTTGTCTTTCATTCATTCAAGTTACACGCTATCAAGCTTTTTCTTTCATTCATGAAACTCAAATTCTTTGAGCCGTCCGGAAAGTTCATATGTCCTTATCAATGAGAGGGTCCGGAGGCTGGACTGAAAGGAGAGCGAGACTGAATCAATGAAGAAGGCTCGACTGAAAGGCGAGGAGCGAAGGTACTCGACTGAGGTTAGGAAGGTTCAGAGCGAAGGTACTCTACGAAAAAAATATAGGAGAGGAGCGAAGCCACTCGACTGAGGTTAGGAAGGAGAGGAGCGAAGGTACTCTACGTTTCAAATATAGGAGAGGAGCTGAGGTTATAAAATAACTCGACTGAAAGGTTCTTTGAAAGTCGACTGATAAGGAGTCACAAAGGCTCATTGAACTCGACTGAGGTTAGGATCCCTATAGCTTTGAATTTGAAAGCATTTCAAGATTTTCGTAAGCGTCTTGTTTCGGAAAATAGATAGATAGATAGGAAAAAGGAGAAGAGAGATCTCTTCGACGCTACCGCCGGCCAAAAAGGGAAAGATTCCATTTATTGGAATTTCTAATTTCAGCATTCCTTGACTTGAAAGATTCCTTGACTTGCTAGAGAAAAAACTCTAGAAGATGTTTTGAGAAACTAGGAGAAATCCAAAAGGGGCAAGCAAGAAAAGAAGCTGTGCTCAGGAGTTCAGGAGGAAAAGAACCAAGGTGATGAAGATAAGAAGATATATCCTTATTACCCTCTCCAAAAGCGAGACAGGAGAAAGAAATAACATAGAGCCCGAAGAGATAAGTTCTCGAATACAAGGACTCTTTCGGTGTACGGCTATAGTAATCGCACAAGAGAAGGACCAAGATGGGGGAAAGACACCAAGACATAGCTGTTTTGAACGAAAATGCTCATAGAAAAAGCGCAAGAAAAAAGATAAGGGAAATCTTTCCAGAATGGGCAAGGGAGACAATGCAAGGTCTCCTTTCACAAGGCATGGAATACCATTTGTACATATATTACAAAAGAAGACAAGGAACCCTTTGTCTGGGGAAGCTTTTCTAGAAGTCAAATTCTCGAGCAAGCAAGAGCCCGACAAAACCACAATGAGAAAGAGATTGAATTTGATATTGATAGCCCTTGGTACCGATCCTCCGACCTTGGTTTTCGAAATATAGGTACCTAATTTGATAGGTTTCACAAACTTTTATAGAGTGAAATCTCTCAAAAAGGAACCTAGGGACCGATCCTCCGACAGTCCTCCTGTTAGTGGAATTGACTGAGTCCTCCGGACTGGTAGATTTCAGAGTCCGGTATTAATTCTTTCTCAAGACTATCCAAAACAAAGGTATGCCTCAATGCCCTAAAAAAGAAGGCCGGTCGAGCAAGAGTGAGTTCATTCTTCTTAACGGATGAAAGAGCCGCAACTCCTCACTCTGGAAGGAGCTCCCCAAGCAATTTCTTCTCTTTACTTACTTCACGGCTCCCAGCACAGCTTCCCTCCTTTCCCTCGTCCGAAAAGGATTCCTCTCGGGGAGGTTACTCCGCGCCCTTTTCCTTCGGGGGTACGTGCCCTTTTTAGTTTAGTCTTTCTTTTCGGCCAAGGTCACATTCCTTGTTTCAGACGAGAAATCGAAAATTGGATTGAGTACATTATAAGCAACCCCTTTGGAAGTCGGAAAGAGCCATTTTTGGCTTGCTTGCAGCAAGTTTTTTTGTCAAATCAATGGATTTTCCTTTTTGATCCTTTATAAGAAGCATAAATCGTTCGCACTTAAAGATAGAAAAAAGAGTGAGTTAGGCGCGTCCTACCGCTACGTGGGCTCATATTTTCGATTTTTCAAGACAAAAGGAAGACAAGAGAATAATCCCACTCCTAGGGGAAGTTCAAGTCAGAAGAAAAGCAAGCTTCTATTTTGACAGATATCAGTAAATAGAGTTTGAAGGCGAGAGGAGGGAAGAGCTTACCGACGACGAGGACTTCTCTTTCTTCAAGATCAGACTCCGCGCCGGATCCCACTCCTGGCTGACTCTTTCTTCTGAGTAAATAGATAAAAGAAAGTTCAGTCATAATTGTCAGGTACTCTTTAGATTATAATAATGTCTTTGTCTGACCGAATCTTTTGCTAGCTTTCCTCAACCTATTCTTAGCCTACCGGTGACCGAATCAAATTCTTATTCTTATGGCTTTTTCTCTTTTAAGGGTGGGAAGAAGAATCAAGATCTACTTTCCACAACTACCCTGAAAGCTCATGCTTTCCTCAATCGATCTTCTCCTTCTCATTTTCTACTGGACGGAGACCAGCCAAGGTAAAGGCTTCTTGGGCGCATATGGAGCGCGCTTTGAGGAGTTCTTTCGAAAGAGATTGAGAGAGAAGATAATCTAATATAAAGATAGATCAAGCTAGAACTACCGATAAATTGAGTGAATCAATTATGTAATTTCTCAATATCGAATGTTCTCTGAGTTTCGCAGAGGAAGACTTTCAGTTTCATGATCTGTGAATGATCTCTTTCATTCTCTTCTTAGCTTTCTCGACTACTTATATCTTCTTTCTTCATATCAACTTCTTTGTTGAGAGGTGCGTAGCAGCAAGACCTACAGGGCATAAAAGCAGTCTCTTTCAATGCCGAAAGTGAGCAGGATACATTTCTTTTTTCTAGTCTTTCTAAAAGCTTAATACCGAGATCTGAGGCAATAGGCTTTTCGCGGTATTGAAAAGGACATTGACATCTTTCTTACCAACTCCGCAGAAGCCTTGAATGAGGCCCAATCTAAGGCATGAAACTCCTTCTCCTTAAACTGATGTTGGCAAGAAGAAGACCTCAACGGCAAGATCAACCTCGGACTGAGGGGAAGGCGCACAACTCCGACAAGAAGCTTTCTAAGAAAACTGATGCTAGAAGAACTGTCAGCTTCCTCTTACTAAATAAAGGTCCTCCGGTCGATCTATACTATACTTCGCTCAGAGTGATTGTGCGGGTAAGAATGAGAACTGAGAAGCCGTAGAAGGTTCAAATATGGACAGTCAAAAGGACGGTCTAGCCTATCAACTGGAGGACTCTTCCCTTTAAAAGATAGGGCCAGCCAAGGTTCAAAACCTTGATTGAAGAGCGATCTTATATGCGAGGAGTGCACAAATCGTACTCAATCCCGGCGCTTGAACGTGGAAAAAAGGGTATTCTCGTCGAAAAAGAATGCTCATTGAATTAGACATGGGAAAGATAGCAGCTTTAGGATGCAAACTAAGCAAGATTTCGCATCATATATAATCAAGAAAGAAGCACTGCCCTTTCAGCGGTTTCGCTTTACACGCTCCCTCCACCTCGTAACTCTTCCTTGGGGCCAGTGAGTACGTCTGCTTTTGGAAAAGACTTTTTTGAGTGGGACTTGAGGATGTACCCTTTCTTCGGTTGCACAAAACGAAGGCAAAACGGTCCTGAGCATTCTTCCCCTTCGTAATTCATATTCAAGGGAGAATGATTCGTATTATTTTGAGAGAGGCTGCCACAAAAGAAGCAAGAGCTGAAAGCACTTGTCCCCACAGGTGGATCTTAATCTACGGAAAGAAGGTCTCGCTCGTGTAAACCTCAAAATAATACGGAAAGCCCACCCTATGCGCGCCAATACTGTGCGACTATTTTTTTCATTACCCATCCCGGTCGGTCGGAATCCTTCACAAAGGTAATGAGAAAATGGTATCCGTGGCTAGAAAGTCTCCGGAGGTGCTAAGAAAGGACCTGATT
>NC_066863.1:9698532-9721537 GCF_025177605.1 Cucumis melo
GTTCAGATTGAAGTGCGGAAAAAGGAGTGGATGGAAGGAGGTATAAAAAGACGCTCTTCTTGTTCTCATTGCTTCAACCCCATTCATCCAAAGCTAAAGCTTCCTCGCCTCTACCCTCTCTGCCTGATCCGGGGAGTAGTGGTTCATCATGGATTTCAGACTCTTATGGGCGCCAGGGAGAAGCTGCGCCAGCTCAACCGCCTCAATGAACAAGGGTCAATGAAATATGAGATTCCTTCCTCCTAATTAAGCTACTCTGGACCTGAAACTCCCACTTCCACTGCAACTGCAAAAGCAAGAAGAAGGGATGAAAGATCCTTGATTCTGATTCAGGGGACCAAGGAGGACTGAGGCTACTTCTGACTGAAACTTCTGTGAGTGCGCCTTTTTCTTTGAATTTGACCTCTGATTTCAGAAGATCCGCAAGAAGACAGTTATTCATTTCTGACTATTCCTATCCCCGAACTTAATCAAGTATTTGACTAGTTTGCTTGAAGCAATAGCGAATGAAGAAAGAAAGACCCGACTCACGGCTTCCCACCTCGAAATCAGGGATGACGGACGCGGCTTCTAGCACCTCTTCGGAAGCAG
The DNA here is from genome assembly GCF_025177605.1 of Cucumis melo. Taxonomy (NCBI): domain Eukaryota; kingdom Viridiplantae; phylum Streptophyta; class Magnoliopsida; order Cucurbitales; family Cucurbitaceae; genus Cucumis; species Cucumis melo. The sequence continues at coordinate 9,699,124 of NC_066863.1, forward strand.
ATCGAATGAGTAAAGAGAGTTTTCGGGGAAAGCATATCCTCAGAATTCTGCACCCTCGTCAGAATACTGCTTCGCCCCAACTCGATTTGAGATCCGGAACTTAGACCGCTCCGTCTTCCTGAACTCTGGAACCCCAAGATCTCCTTCGCAAATTCTTTGCTCCTACGAATGAGTCGTAAACTCGAGATCTTTCTGTACCCTAGCTTCGGAAAGAGGGAATTCCATTCCGCTTTCTTCCTCATTCAACTCCAATGCATTCCCGAAAGAGGTCAAGCTGCAACCTATCCTCTTGGAAGAGCTGCTTCACACTTGTCCGCAACTGAGAATTAGTGTGAGGCTCAACCGAAAATCACTGGAGATTCTATAATGCCCTCATTTCTCAGAATCCAATATAATTAATGCAGTAATCTCTTTGCAAGGAATAACCTCTCCGTAGTGGGCAACTGCTCTTTCTAGGTCGAGCCACCAGCAAGGCTCCGTAAGGAGTTTCATCCGTGGGCTGGCCGGTCTACGAAGAGATTCTAATAGTGAGAGAGCCAGACCCAAGTCAAGAGTTCTATCTCCGGCCTTCTCTTGAAAACCGAGTTCTCGATCCGAATTCAGATTACTCGGTCTAATAATGGAAGAGAGGTTCCATAAGCATAAGAGGAAAGCCATACCTACTCATATCTTCTGCTTTCAGTTACCTCCGGGCTTCCGGTAATCATTGAATCATTACGCATGGTCTAATGGAAGAGAGAGAGAAAGAGCCATTCCACTCGTCAACTTAGGATGTGCCACCAAGGATTATGAAATGAATTCAAGAACATCACTCCTTTCTTCTGGTCCGGTCCCGAGCAAGGTAGATCCGCCTGTCTTTCATGCTTTGTTTTTTCCTCTAACCTCTCGACTCGTACTCTTTCTCTCTCCTTTCTTCCTCGTGCGTGCCTATTTGACTTTGCTGTCTCGCTACTTTCTCAGTCTGATCCTGAATTCTTCTTTCATCAGAGAATGGGAATATGAGTTTTGATACTCTATTCTGAATAATAGCTTTGACTCTCCTGGAACAAGCCACAGCCACTTCCTCAACTTCCGCAGCCACTGCTCTCGATCCTTTCTTCTTCAACTTCAACCGCTCCTTTACCTTTCAGTAGGTTCAGACTTTCCTTTCTACAGTCAAAATCAACCGTGGGCGTGGTGACCAATCGTCCGCGATGGAATGAGATCTTGAGTCATAAGAAAAGGTAGGGAGAGGTGGGAAGCCGCTATCGGTCTGATTCATAGGGCATTCTGATTCTCTTTCTCTCTTTCTTCCAACAAGACTAGACCGACCGACCCCCACTCGGATCGGTCTTATTCCGCTTCTTATTCTACTTCATAAATAAAGGTCAGATAAGAAAGCCACGGGTGGTGGGAGGTAAGCTTCGTAGGACGCCCCAAAGATGAAAGAGGAGGCTACCTACCTACAAGCTTGACTTATATCCTCGTAAACTACTTTTGATAGGGATCTCATGATCGGATAGTAATGTCATAGGATTGATCAAAGAGAAAAAAGGGTTGCGAGACCTAGTTTTCTCCTTTTCTTGGGTTCGGGAAAGGGTATCGGATTATGGGCGAAGCCGCTCCACTGTATCAGATCGAGAACTCAAGCGTATCAGATGGATCGGCCGAGTCATAGCTCTTCCGTTGCAGCAGAGTCAGAAAGAGCGGGGAACTCTGCAATAGTAGGACTAGCTAGCGCAAGAATCATATATCTACTCAACGAAGCAGCATAGAAAGGACAGGAGCGAAGCGAGTATAATCAGTCCATTCAATATTCCCAATTTCATAAGAAAGATTCCCGAACTCAAATCGAAAGTCCAAGAGGTAGTAACTCGACCAGAGATCGGGAGCTCGACCGAGGCGGATCCATCTCATCGCGCAATTCGCAGTTGAGGATGAGAGAAGGAACCTCACTTTCACGTCCATCTCTGTAGAAGGAAGGATTCCGCCTTCCTTCCGGATGCAAACCACCCCGTACTCTCACATTGAAAGAAGAAATCGGCCACAAGTACGAAGCTCGACCGGACGGAGGAAGAGGATCAGTACCATTATCTTCAGGCAGTAGCCTTTCTTGTCCCAGTCCGGTAAAAAGGAAGAGGAGGACTTGCTGGTCTTTCTTGCAAAGCGTAGATGATTAATATCCTTTATTCAAAATATTCGAAATGAGAATTCCCACAATGCGAAAGGTAGGAGGTCCGCGTCCCATGAGAAGTAGAGTGAACTCGGAAAGATTTCCTTAGTTGATATTAGGTCGATCCCTCTTTTCAATGAGTTCGGGAACCGAGGAATCGACTCTCGGAGATTGCAAATCAAGAAGAAGAGAAAAACCCACTGCCACTGAAAGAAGAAGAACTGGGACCTCAAATTCTTTGAGCCTTGACCTCGCGCCTTTACTGGTAAGCTCATTCTTTTTTGTCCGATCGGTCGTTCACGACTGGTCCCAGAATGAATGCGGCGGCGGTACCAAGGACACCATGACCTAAGCGCTCACTTGAATCTCAAATTCATTTCGCGCGCGCACCGCTTCGCCCATGCCCCTCACACTCGAGTCCTACCTCTCCCTCTCGTAAACTTCTCGCACCTTGTAAACTCGTGGGTTCAAGGTCTTTTTCTACGATCAGCCTATCTTAAGCTAATGCAAAGCTCCACTTCTCCACCTTTCATGAATGAATTAAACTACTTTTTTCCTTCGAATAGAGTGCTCTTCCCATTTCAGATATATTACGAGATTTCTTTGAAAGGCTTCCCGCTTCGTCAACTCCTTACTCCGCCTCTTGATAAAAGAGAAGAACCTATAGCTTTTTCTCATTCAAAGGAGTCCGGAATGTCCATTTTCAGATGGTCGGCCGATCGATGTTGACGAAGAACTCGAGAATTATGAATTAGCTCATGACGGAAGGAAGGGCAGTTTCAGTGAGGAATAGGTTTCCTGATTCGGGGATAGAAGATAGGATACCGACCTTTAGGGTGCAGGAAAAAATCAGTCTCGGCCAGGCGGTGAATAAGATTTCGGGGGAAGAGGAAGCCTTGGAAGGAAGAGGGCGAGACCGCACCGGTCCGTGCTAGCTTAATTACGAAGGACAGGTTTCATAGGTTGAGGCAGAGGTTAGAGATCTTTCTCTTTTCATTCTCCCTTGTCAGCGCGACCAAAAATAGACCGCACTAGGGGGTAGGATAGAAATAGGAATCAGTCTTCTCATTTCGTAAGCGAGAACTACCGAGGGGTTCGGTCCGAGCGGTCTTTTTTTTTCCAGTGAAAACTGGAAGATCCAAGGCGGCGAAGGACTCAGTCTCATTCAGTAGGCTTTTGAGTCCGGAATACGGAATTCACTCCATGAGTCAGGAAAAGAATGATGAAATTGTGCACATTGCTCTTTCATTCTCGGAGAGGTTAGACAGCTGAGAACTCAGAATCATCGGGGCCCTCTTTCAGATCTGAAGTATGAAAGTAGAAGAAGAAGTCGGTCGAGAGGAATTTTTCCGTTATAGGCTTGAAGGCGCGAAGCGCGAAGGCAATAAAAGAAAGAGGAGACTGAAATCCTCGGATCGAGAAAAGGGTGGTCGTGCCTCGTCCACTTTCGTGGAGTAGTTCTTTGGCATGGCATGCTCTTCTTGTCGACTTTTGACCTGTCCGAAGGACTTGTTTTTATCCACATATTAACTGAGAAAGAGATGGAGAATGAGAATGAACTCGATTATTTCGTTATATGAGTGAATTCAGAACTTCCGCTAATGCAAGAACACGTCTTTCTCAACCGCAGACTTTCCTAATAGTTTCCAAATGAAAAACCGTGGGAAATGGAAACCTTTTCTCCTCATCTGAAGTCGGGAAATCCCACGTAGCGGGAACCGGAACAGGAAGAAGTTCAGAGGTTGCTCGGGTGCTTCATTCAGGAGATAGAACAAAGTGAGTTGGAGATAGGCTTTTTTAAGTAGGTTCAGAGACTTAGAAGAGACGATTAGCTTTATAAACTACAGAGAGTGGAGGTCTTCGGACCGCGGAGGAGGCGGAGTTAGGAGTTTTCTTTCCATTTTTTTTTCTGAGAGATCTTCCATTTCTACTTGTTCATACATTCTGATTCTTCACAAGAATCGCTTTTCATCAAAGCCTCTTTCTACAGCAAGGAGAACAAAAGAAAGAAGAAAAGCAAATTCCTACACTCTGTCAACTACTACGACTGCTGCCACAGGTCGAACTTTTGGAGTCTCATCCCACGTAGCGGTCAAAAGCTTAGCGAAAGGGAAGAGATCATATTCTATTCTCCTCCCGCTAGTTCTTCAGAGGTAGGTAATGGCCTTTGTGCTCCTTTGTTGGAGCAATGAAGGTTTCCCGGGTCTTTAGGGGAAAAATCAGTACGAAAGCCGTCAGGGGGTTGTCTTTCACCTTTGTAGTCAAAAACAGGCTTAGAGACTAACCAACTTGGGACATAAGAAAGTCAATCAATTAGGAAGCCTTGAATGGGGCCTTACGAAAGATATCTCGTCATAGAGCATACCAATAATGCCTAGCCTTTCTGCTCCAAGAGCGTATTCGTGGTCTTTCCTTTTCAAAGGTAGGCCTAGAGCTTGATCCTTATTAGATCGCCGCCCCTCCTTTCCAGAGCCTTCCTCTTTCCTAGGTCGATGCTCGGCGGCTACCAGTCTCGGTCTCCTACCCGAGCCTTCCGATCCCCCTCTTTGGGGAGTTTGGCCCAGAACTCTTCTTGTAGAGGGATTTGACTCCTTCTCTCATATACCATATTCAGAATGAATCGCTTTTCTTTTCAAGCAAATCCTAGGCTTGAATCTTTCTCTCCTTCTCAACTCTCTCCTTGAAGTCGAGACCTCGCTCTCCTTTCAGTCGAGCCCTCGCTCTCCTCGAGACCTTGTTCATTGATGAAGCTTGAATCTTGGACTCCTTTCGCAAATTCTTTGCTCCTTCGGACTGGTCTCGCTATGGAATAACCGCAGCTTGATCTTGATTTTCAGTCTTCTTCTCTTCTCTGGCTGATTCTATTTTGACTCTTCCTTATTCCTTTCTTTTCGTAAGTCACTGAAAAAACGGGGGTTTGTTTAGCCTGAACTTCCTCTTAGTCGAGTTCATTCCTCAACTGCTACTGGTCTCGAAAATGCCTCTGACGGTAGGCTTCTTTCTTCCTCTCCGTTTGGTCGAGCTTACTGCTTCCTGCGCTTTCTTTCCTTTGTTCCTCCCTGCCTGAGTTAGTTCTCGGTTCCGTCTTCTGTCCGGCACAGCATCTTTCTTCTCCTTCGGGGGAGCTGACTCCTATTCTTTGAGTGGAATTTCATGAGGACTGAGGACCTCTACAACTGCTTCCTCTTTCAGTGACTCCTGGGCCTAGCCCTATTTGATCTTTGAGCCGAAATATGCAATGACCTACCTCCCCCTCATACATCAGACCCAGAAAAGTTATGAGCCCCCTAACCGATACTTGGCTTTGAGTACTTATGAAAGAACCTCTGCAGGAACGGATAATGTGTCTGAGACTGCTACCCCCCTCTAATGTATACAAAGGAAATAGAGAAAGAAGGCAATTTGCCTGACGATCTCATTCAAGAGCTTACCGATCGATCTATAAACTAAGCTAGCATCCTCAACTCTTTCTGAAAGAAGAGCATCTTCCTCAAGATCGGCAACTTCGTCATGACACTGGGACCTCTTGTCGAGCTGCCGCTGACTCGTACCCTTCCGCAACGGATATTCGTACCCACTTCGTACCCTTGTTCATTGAAGCCTCGGACTTGTTTATGGAATTTCATTCTTGCGGTATATCGGTATTTGAGATATTATGATCTTTTTCTTATCAAAGCACTAAGTTCCTGCTTTATTTAGCTCTAAATCATCTTCCTGCTTTATTTAGCTTTCGCCTTGATTTATTCTGAAATATTGTCATTTCAAGACTAAAGATTATGTATTCACGTCCAGGAAGTTGCAAAGGGATTCCCGAAAAACCCTGCAATCATACAGGGACGTCAGAATCACTGGTAAGGAATCCTGCCTTGAAAGAAAAAGAAATTGATCTTGATTCTCAAGTACTGCAAGGATTGAGTCTGGTTATAGGTCAAAATCAAACTATACCTTGCCCGTCATGGCCCAATAATCATGTATAGGCCGTACCAAGGCCTGATACAAGGGTGAGCCAATAGGGAATAACCTTTTCTTCCCTGCTTCCTCTCCCTTCATTCCCCTCCTGCAGCCAAAAGCGGCTGTAGCATCCACCGGTAATGTGTGGAAGAGGGTAAGCTTTCTATGTGGATGGGACGTATCAAGACCTTTTGCATCTTTGAAAGTCAAGAAAATCTCGAGGAAGAATATTGATTGTCTTGGGTCCTGAGGACCAGGATGGCCGAAGATCAAAACCTAAATGTGCCTGCCAGGGGTTGATCATCGAAGCCAGGGCAATCAAAGGAATTTGAGCGCTGATGTAGCTAACAGCCACCTTCATAGTCGATTCATTAGGGTCCTCACCTTCTACCCTCTCACTTGTTCTACCTCTTGAGGGGGAAGTAGAAAGCCTTTTCTTTGTCTCTGAAGCCGGGACTTCCTAAAGAAAAGAGCAATCGTAGTTTATCAACCACTCACAAGACCACCGAGATCTTCGACTTAGCTCCCAAAGGTAATCCACCCGTCCGGAGGACCTCTTTATGGAACTTCCACTTTCCGGGGGAGCGAAAGATAACGAAAGGGAGAGTCCTAACCTTTGTATCCGAAGACAAGCTAACCATTCCATCTATCATATCAGTCGAGTCGATCCGGATTCGTTCTTATCTCTCGATAAGGCAAGAGAGAACTTATGACTTCGCGGATGGAGAGGGATTCGAACCCCCGGTATTCCTATCAAGACTTCGGTTTTCAAGACCCATCAATTATACTGGCAGACATCCATCCCCTGAGCGCTTCGCCCGCCCTATCTATCCGCACGCTGGCAGGCAGGTAGGGGCTTATCTATGTGATTCGCTACGCTTGCTTGCGCCTATCGGCGGACTGACTCTATTGCCTGCCGGTTACCGAAACTTTTCCGGTAGTACGAATCGCTACGCTTCGCTTGTTTCCATATTCAAATATGCGCCTTGGTTGCTGCGCTCCTTCCGGGTAATAGCAAGAAGAGAGTGAAGAAGGTATGGATGAAATAGACGACTAATTAATAAGCAAGAGAGAGAAGAAGAAGTTCATATGGAGAAAGAAAAAGAGTGATTTCGTCCGACTCAAGCGAGTGAGTGAAAAGCGTGGCAAGAGAGCGAGTTCGACTCGCGAACGATCAGCAAGTGAAGGACCGATCCTTTTGCGCCAGTACTCTTGCTTTACTGGTACTTGGCGGCTCACGAGCAAGATATAGACTGACGGTTGCCCATCACTCACTCGCTCTCTTTTGAAGGCCCTTTCTATTCTCTTTCTAGTATGCTTCCCCTATAATCACACTGAAGGCCCAGCTTCGCAGAGCTGCTCTCTCCCCAGCCCACAGCATAGTGTGAAATCTGGATCCTTTATCTTCGCGCCTTAAGTTTCTCGAAAGGTGTTCTGACTCTATTGGATCAAGTCATAACCTACGCCTGATCCTCGTTTTCTAAGGAATCTGCACTATTCAAAGGCGAACTTTCCTTTCATCCTTTCGTTGAGGAGACGTAGAAGGAGCGGAGCCCTAGGAGGAGTAGTTTCTGACTTTCATGTCCTTCTTTTTATTCCTTTCAATGAAAACCGCGCAAAGAAGCGGAGCGGAGTAGGAGTCTTCTCAAATTCTCAACTCCTTACGGAGCCTCTTCTCTTTATTCCATTAATTGGATTTTGATTCAGGTACCATTGGAGTCCAAAAGAATTTTCATCATTGCGGAGGATTTCTTTCCGTTTTTCAGAAATAGAGATGGAATTGAGGACGTAGAAGGAGGAGAAGAAGAAGCTCGTCTTGACTTTATCAGTCTCAATCCTCGGCCTTTCTTTGAAATAGATTCAGATGAAAGATCAGAGAAATAGAGAGAAAGAGGATGAATTCTTATCGACTTATATCTGATTATTTCTTTCCATTCTTGGAATTCATTCATGAAAAAGAAAAGATTTTCCTTTCTTTTATCATTAGTGAATGAATCTATATGATTCAGGTAGAGAAAAACTCTTTCTTTCTTACCACGTTCAAAGAGAAGAGGGCCCACGAGGCCTCTCCCTTCTTTTATATAGGCGCCCGCGAAGCCGAGTCTGGCAGAGTATCGATAAGAGGACTTTCCATTTTCTATCTAGATGGAGTACGAGGGATATTGACTGAACTCCTGAATATGGAAGAAAAGTCATCATTCTCAATTCATGATTCACTGGAAAGGATTTTCAAAGAATCGGAAGTTAGAATGAGAATAGGAAGAAGATCTGGTTCACTTTCATAAGTACTATGATCAGAAAGTCAGTAAGAGAGAGAGTCCGCTACACCCCCCTTGTTCCATTTCTTCCGAGTCATCAGTCGATGAAGAATGAATAAGATAAATAGTCAGAAGTAGGATCAGTACTATGATCAGAAGGAAGAGTCAGTCACTTCAAGACTGAGAGAGTAGGACGGATAAGACCCAGAAAGAGAGATCTTCTTCCAGTTTAGCTTAGTCTTCCATCTGAATACGACCTTTCAGTATGCTCTCGGAGATTTAGTCGGCGATTTGATGGGCAGGAATTCTTTCATGAGTATGAGGCGTCCGGAGGCGCAAAGAATTTGCGAATAGAGGAGGCTCCGTAGGAGGAGAATGACCTCTTTGATCCTAACTACGGGCTCAAAGAATGATCGAAGGACTTCGGACTGATCGATGTTCTTGGCTGGAGAGGAGGACTCAAAATCAAGAGAAACTTATTAGCCGACTTATACCGGTCCGTGGTAGTTGAATTTCAGAATTTGAGGCTTATGAGCCGACTAACTAATAACTAAAAAATAGAAAAGAAAGAACTTCTTAGCCGAGTTAGACAGAAATCTGATCTTCTCTTTCTCTGCACCTACTATTTGTCAGAAAGCCTATCCTCGTCGAGCTGCAAGGGATCCATGAGGAAAGAGATAGGAATTGAACAAAGATTCCCAATTCTCAGATAGAATCCCAAGAAGTGGCTGTGCCATTATCAGAAGAGTCCCTTTGACGGAGTCACTGACGGAGGAAACCTCTCCTCTAACCTTGAGTCTATAATTCCTTCCTCGGCAACTTCAATCTTTCCCATTCAATCCCTCCATAACCTGCACTCCGGTCCGTGGTAGTTTCATTTTGCTGAAGTTTCCTGACTGAATCAAAAAGAAAAAGTCGACAGTCTATCCGCTCCGTGGGGCCTAAGAAACTATCCTCCGATCCAAGAAAGATCCAACCCCTACGAGATTGATTCTGGAAGTGCCCTCTGGTCTAGGTAGAATACTGTCAGGAAGCTTTGGGAAGATGTCCACTAGGAAAAAAGGTAGGAGAGCACCCTAGCCTATCCCTTTGACAAAGAGTGGCCGGAGGAGTATGAGGCCGAGGAATTAGGCGAAAAGTACCTTTTTCTCGATTGGATTGCAATGAACCTTGTGTGTGAGAGGCCTATCAAAAGAAAGCAGCTATTTTCCTTTCGAAGTCAACTTTGACTCTTTGATTTTTGAGTGAAATAAAGAAAGGGTTCTTGCAACTAAATGGGGGTGTATTGTGGGAAGGGCTTGCATGAATCCAGAGCAAGAGGGATCCCCGACTGAAGTACAATTCTCTAAGTGCAACGGAGGTACTCCTCATTAGCCTCAATAAAAGACAAGAAGAAAGAAAGCCAAAGCCTACGGCGGAAAGATTTTTGCTTCAATTAAGGTCAGGGAAAGAAGTCCTCGTGGTGCCCATATAAAGGGACAGAGGGAAGAGGGTACCCTACCTGCACCGCTCCGTGGGGTATTCTCAAGTCAGAGATGGGGGAATGGATCTACGGAAGTTTGCTGTAGTGCCCCTAAAAGGGGAGCACATGAATCAGTTTGCCTAGGGTACCCCACCCAAAAGGAAAAATTGGTAATCGGGGAGGCGTAGAAGGCTTTCTTCCTTCAGTCTTCTTTAGTAGGTTAAGGCCTCTTTATGGCCCCTTAAGATCAAGCCCTTGTTCATTGAGTTGACTAGGTATGAATTGACGCTCAAAATTGACTTTGAGAAAGCACAGGGGGAGGAGGAGGAAGCGGACGTACAGGCCCTTTATCAAGGGCTCGAAGACCGGATTCAGGCAGAGGGGAAGGAAAAAAAAGAATCCCACTCCGCGGTAGAGATTCTGGTGGGGCTCCCAAGCGAGCACACCTAAGAAATGTTTTGGTACCAATATGAGAGAAAGAAGGCATCATGCAGCAACTTGCTGTTCACCGATCACAAAAAGAAAAAGGGATAGACTTATGGGAAAGGCTAGACTGCGCACCCCCCGAGCAAGCAGTTACGCTCGTTGGTGGACCCTTCCTTCACAAACCCCACCCGGGAGGGGAGGTGTGAAGTCACTAAATTCAGCGATAGGAAAGAACTCATTCCCCGCGTGGAAGACTGACATCATCTGCTAATTCAGACAGAATCAAAGCATGAAATGCATGATCAAAGATCGAACTAGCAGAATGAACCCGCTAAACTCATATCAACTAGAAAGATGATTCTCTATTGAGAAAGATTTTCAGTTCAGAAGAAGAAGAAGTTCAAAATAATGGATTTCTAGTCCGAAGCAAAAATCAAGGTCCAGGTGACTGGTATGAGCAGAAAAACTTGAAAAAGTCAATCTACCTACCAGGTATGGAGCCACCCTCGCTTTCATCAGCGTACCAAGAACGAGCGAGTCAATCTCCAGTTAATGGCCTAGGTCCGAAGACCGGGTCGACCAGGGCCACCCAACTCCGTAGAGAGGGGCTCATTCAGGGGTGCCTACAATTTCTGCCGTCTAGTACAATGTCCCAATCCGCTGGCAAGGCTGGGATTCACTGTCTTTTTCGGGATCATTCTTTGAATCAATCATATTACGAGAATATCGCGAGAGGAGTGAAAACAGGCTTTCCGGCTTTCTAGTAGTGGCAGGGCGGGATCAGGGGGAGGAAAGGGAAGGAAAGAAAGAACCTTGGTGGAGCGCAGCGACCTAAGAATTAAGCTACCCCGGACCGAAGCGACCTAATCAGCAGTAGTAGTTCTTCCGCACTTTTCCTTGTTCCGGAGCGAAGCGACCTAATCAGTAGTATTTCATCAGTAGTGGTTCCGGAGCGCAGCGACCTCAGAAGCAGTAGCAGTAGTGGTTTTTCCTTCTTCCTCTTCCGGAGCGAAGCGACCTCAGAATCAGTAGTAGGAAAGAAAGAAAGACAAAGATGCCCGCCTAGGGCATTCCATACGAGCTGGCCAGAGCGAAGCGACCGCCTAATAAGCGAGTCCGTTAACAAGGGGAGGAGGAGAGGGACAGGTGACCGGGGGGAGCCTGGACGGAGATGGATAAACTCAAGGTTTAGGGGAGGAAAGGGAAAGAAAGTGAGAAATTGGGAGTCCATTGAAAGCCTTATCAAAAAAGATCTGAGGCTTTCGGCGCCTCCCTCCCTCTGAGTTCGGGATCCGGAACTCGTAATTACTTAATTGAATATATTCAATCCCATAAATCATCCTTGATTTTAGCCTTTCAAAATTCAGTCGCTTCGATCATTCTTTGAACCTCTTCTCCTTAACTCTCTCCCTTCTTCTTAGCCTTACGGAAGAGGGCTTTGTCCCACTTCTAAGCCTCCACTCGGCGCACCGCCAGACCTCTGTCATACCCAGAAAGGGATACGGATGCCCACGGAGGGCTTGCTCATTCCGATTGGGGGCTACTTTCTTTCCTATGAAACTGAGAAAAAATCAGAGATCCGAGGGCGTGAACCTTCCAATAATGCAAAGTCTGACCTTCATCCTTCTTAATTTAATAGAGTGATCATCTTCAGGTCTTTCAAGATCCGGATCCGGAATGGGACATCTTTCGACCAAGTTCAAGTTGGGCCTCAGTCCGTCCACTCCCTGAATACCGGCCCAAGGCGCCTGCCTATTTTGTCTCATTAATTACCTTTGAAAGGGATGCAACCTTGAACTTCTGACTCTTACCCAGCCTCCAGCTTCTTATTGCAGACGAAGGAAAGGACTTGTTTATGGAACTCAATCTTCGGGAGAGACCTGAGCCAGGAGACGGGTTTTCGTCGAATGAAACTTCTCATAGACGAATGAATATGAATAGGCGTTCAGCCACTCAACTAAGTTGGAGAAGGGGAGTCTCCCTTTCATTCATTAGTAGGGGAAAGATCTAAGCAGAAGGAGAATACCGCATTCAAGACCTCTCTTCTAAAGGTTGTAATAGGGAAATGAATAGACCTTGATAGAAGGAAAGGAGTTTTCCACGAGGCAAGAGGACGAGGCCCCACACCATTGTGGCTGGAGGGGAATCTGGGAGGTATTATGACGAGTATTCTCTGTCTTTCATAGGTCGGAAGATCGTTTTAGTATCGGGCCGCTAAGAAAAGGAAGGATAGGCGAAGGAGGAGACCAATCATTCTCACATCAATCGGAATGAGTAAGATCATTCAAGGGGAATCGGGAAGAGGTTTCTCAATAAATAGACCCACTAGCTATATCCGCTTGACCGAAAGGGTCTCGCTGCAGAGGAAGTGGATGTCCCAGTGAAATGAAACTACCACGGACCGGGAAAGGATCGACGAGAGGAAGTACCCCGTTGGCGGCTCTTCCACCCCACGTAGCGGTTGTAGCATCCCTGCCAGTGGCATCCCTTGCTGTGGCTCTGATTTTGGCTCTTCTTGTTGCTGATGTAGTTCCTTGATTTTAGCCTGACGATCTCATAGCTTACCGAAGGATCGAGCGGACTAGTGGTCCACCATGGCTACCTTCTTACGGACCCACTTGCTCAACCCTTATTAGGGAGGGGCATAGAATAGACCGTGTTTAAGTAAATGCTTTCTGATCCGAAAAGAGATAGGAAAGGTTAGTGTGCTTGGGATGAAATTCATCTTAGGAGAGATCTTTGATTCTGAATCTGACGATTTACGCACGTAGAAGTTCTTGTTCCATCCATGTCCGCCGTTGAAAGCAGTTGTTGAAGGAGAAGTTCTGAAAGCCTTTCTGATCAGCGTGGCACTCTTGTTTTTTAGTGCTACATACATGGTAATTCATGTTCCCATCTTTCTCTTTTTCCGTTAATAGAAAGATGAAATCAAGGGTTTTGAGGTGCATCTCACCATGGGGAAAACCGCGGAGTGGGAAATGTCCATTTTTCCCTAACTAAAGCCAGATCCATTGAGGCGGTTCCAACTTCCATTCAGCCATCCTCAAATTCAAAAAGGATGTTTTCCAGTCTTTATTTGACAGACAGGAATGAACCGCTACGTGGGGACTCAAAATAGAATCAGCCAGAGGAGAGGATAAAGGAGGGGCTTCAAAAGAAGTGGGGAGTCCAAAGATTTGCGGATATGCTGAGGCCTAACTGATGATCTGAGAGTCAGCGTCTATTAACCATAGTGTCGGAAATGAGAACGTCATCGCCAAGCACCGCGTACGAGGTCACTACCGGGGTAGACCTCTTCTGCGGCGGCCCATACCACGAAGTGGTGGGATAGGTATGAATATGTGAGAGAGTAAAGGAGCAGAATCCGTCCCAGTTTCATGAGTAAGCTAGAAGGGAGTCGGAACATCACTCAATAGTAGCAGCTTGGGACCGGCAAGGGGAAGGAGTGTAGCATTCTTTCCGTACTCAGGTTCAGTTTCTCTCTTTCATAGGAATCAGTATCTGTGATTAGAGGACGTCTCTTCTTCCATTCTTCCAGAGGTACTATCCTCAGAAGCGTCAGAAAGGTCAGACCCAGAGTCAGTCATGATAAGGAGCGGTTAGAGGTAGCTCAGTAGTCAGGCTAGGTTGAATCAGATCAATCAGTCCCAGTCTCATTCAACAAGGTAATCAGTACGAAGTTCATATGTCCTTATCAATGAGTCTGAAGACGTAGAAGGAAAAATCAAGGTCCAGGTGACTCATTCATGGAAGAGGTTAATATGGATAGTCAGCGCGAACTCTCTTTCATTCTCCGTTGAGGAAGCGTCATAACCATTCTCTTTCACTTAGCCCAGAAGCTAGAAAAAAAGAGTCAGGAGTGATATTAGTCGAGAGAGAGAGGAGTCAGTCGGGGAAGTTAGTCTTCTCCCTTGAGTCTGAGGGAGCAAGGGAGGTCAGGATCTTATGAGGTTGAATAGGCAGGCACAAGAGTTCGAATGTGATCGGTTGAAGAAGAAGCAAAGAAAGAGGCGCAAAGAATTTGCGAAGTCCTGATCCCTGAACTATTTGAAGGAGCCTGAATGAACAAGGAAGGAGAGAAAGCGAAAGACGAAGATGAAATTTCTCTCTCTCAATTGAACTTCGTAAACTCCCCGTCTCCTTTCTTCAGATATCAGTCTAAGAATCAGAAGATCAAGCTAATATTTCAGGGGTTTCCCGATTGCACTTTTCTATCTCCTTCTACTCGACTCAATTCATTCAGCCTTCCTCCCTTCGCTTATAAAGCTCTGATTCTCTTCCCCATCCAGTGCTAAGGCAGAATCCGAAATCTTCTGATATATAATAATGAAAGTCCTTTATCTTTTTCTTATCTTTCATACTCTTTCTCTCTCTCTTCTTCGAGCTCCTACGCACCTTTCTTGACCTTTATTCTCTTTCATACTCTTTCTCTTAGATCTCGCATCCTTCGAGCCATCAAGTAAAGACGTTCTCGCCTTGCTTCCTCATTCAACTTCCGATTCCGGCTTCCGATAAGCTCCCGACGAAAGATCACTTCTGACTCCCCGACGTGGCATCTAACCTCTTCTTGTCCTCAACCTTCCGACCCTTGCTTTCCTTCTTTTGACGGTATAGGTCAAATCGAAAAAGATGAGATTAGAATCCGAGGAAGTCCTCGCGCGCATTCAAGGCCCTACCCTTGATCGCTTAGAATACGAGATAAGTACTCATCCTTTTCTGACTCAAATTACGATTCCACTTTGAGTACTTCTTAAAGATAAGATAACTTGTATAAATACCATAATCATCAGATACTCCATGAATGATAGCAAACTTCCTACGAACTAGGAGAAGTCACTGAAATCGGCGGCGGGCTAGCTTAGCTAGTCCTACTTTCAAGAAAAGAGATTCGAAGAATGACCTATTCACACCTCGGAATTGAAATCAAGTCCCACCTCTTCTAGAACTCAGTCTCTTTACTGAATTCGTCTACCCATTCCAAATTTCAGTCCAATCAACTCTAAACTCGAGAGGCGAGATTCAACTCAATTTCATCTTTCGTCTGAAATAACTGGAGGTTTTTTATGATGACGAAGACAACCTACGGCACGGAATCAGACGACTGAGGACGGATAGAATATCTATCTTAGTTGAGATATCTCTTCTATTGATTGAGCAAGAGGCAGCGGCCCGGCCATTATCAGTGGTATCAACTCCTCTTGCTTAGGAATCAGTTTCAGTTCTTCGCTCGGTAAGATGAGAGCGCGAGGTTCTCCATTGAAAAGGCTTTTTTCCCAAATTACCGAAAGAGGGAATCAAGGACCCTACCTCTTTTTTCGGCATTGAGGGTGGTGCTCCCTAACCGGATGAAAGATCCGTCGATCGGCAAGCTCGTATGAATGATAAGGCAAATTTGGACTTTCAATCTCCCACACGGGTCCATTTGATAGGGAAATTCGTCCCTCCTTTTCTCCGTCCTGCCCTTTTTTTCGGATGCAGAAGTGGTTGAAGGAGAGGTTCGATCGAATTCGGGTGTAGGGAATTGAGCGAAATTTTCTCTTCATCCTCTTAATTGGCAGACCCATCGCGGGCCGTGGGGAATCCATCACGCCGCCCTTCTTGAAAGAGTTGAGGACGTAGCGGGGTCTTGCTGGAGGTTGCATTCTGAACTTCTGAATAAGTATGATGATCCGGAAGCTCGTAGGAATCAGTCTTCGACCGGCGAATGATCCTCGGGCTTCGGACTAATTAAGCTAGTCCTCACTGCTTGAATTTAGTCGAGGCGCAAAGAATTTGCGAATAAAGTCAAAGCTCATTGAACAAAGGCTCTCTTTCTGTCTCGTTCTACAAGTCACTCGACCCTCTCCCTACGGTCGAGTCTCTTCGCCCCTCTCCCTACGGTCGAGTCTCTTCGCCCCTCTCCCTACGGTCGAGTCTCTTCGCCCCTCTCCCTACGGTCGAGTCTCTTCGCCCCTCTCCCTACGGTCGAGTCTCTTCGCCCCTCTCCCTACGGTCGAGTCTCTTCGCCCCTCTCCCTGATTTTTGCTTCGCCCCCTCTCTCCTCCCGGTCTCTCATACTCTTCCCGACGGAGGGGACCTCTCCTCTAACCTTTTTTCTTCTTATCCTTCTGCCTCAGCGGAAAGACCTCGCTTGAGCCTTGATCCTCTTTGGTGGAAGGAAAGGTTGGGGACTTTCTTTCTCCTGCCTCTGGAGAACTTGTACCGCCTAGTCTAATTAAACTACCACGGACTTGTCTTATTCATCAATCCGTAGTTCATCCAAAAATGCTCTTCTTATCCATTTCTTCTCGTGGAATCTACTACAATATTCTCAAATATTAGCATTTATCTCAGAAATGACGACTGAACGGAAGCGACTGGGACAAGAAGGCGAAGAAGGCAGAATGCTTTGTCTGAAAGAAGAAGAACTTGGACGAGGGATTTCTGCCTCCGCTTCGTGGTATGGGCCTGGGACGAAGGAAATGATTGGGAAAGAGAATGGGGTGGATCCCGAGCATGCCATGAGTTAGGGAAAATGCGCAATTCTTTTTTGGGCCTCATCCTTGAACCTAGCTTTATGTGGATTCTTTCATTCTCGTTAATGAGTTCATGAGTTCATTCTCTGGGCTTGGTGGGCTCATTCTCTTTTCTTTACCTAACTCAACTGGAGTAGCTTAATCTTTGATCTTTCTGATGAAGGAAATTTTCAAGGATTCTATATCAATTTCAAAATTCAATTCCTTCCGCCTCAATGAACAAGGGCTGAGACTGACTCGGCCGATTCGATCCGGACTTCAGTTACCTTGCTTCCGGGCTTCCTACCCTGACTGACGAAGATGAGTGATAGCTTTCTTTCTCTTTTCATTTTCTTATCTTCCGCGGAGTGGGCTGATTCCTTTGCAGACTTTTCCTAGGCTTTCTTCCTTGCCGTAGGTTTTTTAGTAGGAGTCTTCTGCCTTCTTATCTTCCTCCGCCCCAACAAAGAGAGCTAGCTACTCTTCCTCCACGGAGACTTCTGATGATACGTCCCCTGGCTTCTTCTGAAACTAGTAGAAGCAGCTCGGACAACTATCCCGTTGAGTCATTCCTTTTCTTCACGGTCGAGACTTTTCCTCCTTCCTCTGAGTTCTCCAACCTATGAATTATTCATTAACGAAAGAAGATCAGGAATTGCTCGTAACCGTACTAAAGCATATGAGTGAGAGCTTCCCCTTCCTAACCTGCCCCTCCTTTATCAGCAGAAGAGGTCTACCCTGGTAGGAGGTCTTTACTAGCCATCCCGCGTAGTGGGATCCCTAACCCTGGGATGGGAGCTTCCTTATTGGTCTCTGACTCTGTATCTTTCCTAGCCCTCTTCCTAAACTGATCCTTCTCATTGTTCTGGAAGTCTGATTCTTCCCTTCTGCGTATGATAACCTTCCACTTGGAAACTCTTAAGAATGAGTTCGAGCTTACTGCTAGCTACATCGACTTATTCCTCCCCAACTAAAGAAGATGAGTTCGAGCTTCCTCTTCAACTTCATAGGCGGGCGGCTTTCGCTTCCCGATTCAAGGACGACGGATTCCCCTTCCTTTGTCAGTTACCTTGAGTACTCTGACTCAGCAGGAAGGGGGGCCCTAAGCCTAATATTTCTTGCTCTAGCTGCCTGTCCTTTCTAGCTTGATTCTGCTTTGCTCCTCGCATATTTCATTCCGCCTCTCCTTCTGTTTTGAGTCGAGTTCAACTCAAATTCTTTGATCCTTATTTAGTATCTAAGGGCGACTCTTTAAGGAGTGCAAGGAAGGAATTCCACTATCATGAAACTAAAGCGGACGGGTCCAGGTGACAGGGTCTCGCTCCTTTCCAGTAGTACTTCTTTGTCTTACTCAAGACTAGCCGATCTAGCCGATGCAGAAGACTGATTCAAGGGATAATCCCCTTTCGTCCGCAACTGGAACTACTGACTCAGTAAGAAGGTTACCTGTCAAACTGATCATTCCTTTGCTGCCGATTCCCCAGCTGATCGATCCGGACTGTCTTTTATGACTGAACTTGACTTTATTACGACCAAGCACATATTCCGCATATGGTGGGGATTATATAGTGAATTGGGGATAAGTCAGATCTTTGGAAAGATCCTTCAAGAACGAGAATACTTCTTTGTCTGAAAGAAGAAGAAATGGGACGACCCGTCGAGCGGACTCTGAAGAAAGAGAAATGAACCTCTCCTAGCGCAACTTATGAAAGAGATCTAGTTGAACTTGGCTAATTAATTGAAACTACTTTTTGCCAGGATTTTGACTATCTCCCGCAACAGACCCTTTATGGTCAAGCTTCTTCGACCCTTCCTTTATGGGACAGCTCTTTCGCTCCATTCCCAGTGGGTCAAGCCACTGCGCTCCATTCCCTGTAGGTCAAGCGGCTTCGCTCCTTCTCCTTTTAGCTTGAGCGCAGATGAAAGAATGAAATCTTTCTTCTTCATTGGGGAGCTACTCTTTGCTACAAAGTTCCAGAGACGTATTTATTCGCCGGGGGGCCTCGCGATTCTTCTTACTTGTCTCCCGACCGACCAATTGTGCTTTAAGACATGTGAACGAGTTCTCTTGATGTGAGGCTCGGTCTAATTCAAAGATCTTCTTGTGAAGCCACTTTGAAAACTGATCATTATGCGCCCGATCTTAGTGCGGTTCGTCGGCCTCGTCCCTCTTTGTCGAGTGACTTTGGTTTGGTCTCTCCTTTTTCCCTGTCTAAATCCATCTAGTGACTAAAATGAAACTACTGGGGACTTTGTCCCTGCTATTTCATCCGACGAGTGAGTGCATCCCTTTCTATTAAGCTACGTAGGACCTGATAATGAAACTACTTCGTACCGGCAAGGAATAAGACTCCTCTAATCCAATAAGGAAAGAAGACGATAAAGGCGCGATAGCGAAACGACTGAATAGGAGTGCAAGAGGTCAAATAGCAAAAGAAAGTCAGAAAGAGCCTACAGGCGAAGGGTTCATGAAAGTCGGGAAAATGTCAATTTGTCAGGTTTTGCCCGTCCTACAGTCGTCATGAAATGGAATATTCACCTGTGGAATGAAAATGGAAAGCCTATCCGTAGGACAGGGTCCGAAGGTTATTCAATAGCTCTCCAAATAATAAGGTTCGAAGAAAGTCGACTGATAAGGAGTCAATGAACAAGGAATTGAATAAAGAAAGCGAAAGGACTGAATTATTGAAGGAGTGGTATTATTCAATAGCTCTCCAAATAATAAGGTTCGAAGAAAGTCGACTGATAAGGAGTCAATGATGATAATAAGGGTTGAATCAAGAAAGCGAAAGGACTGTATTATAATATTATCAGGAGCGAAGCAGAATCAAGCTACGAAGGCCCGAAGAAAGTCGACTAAAAGGAGTCAATGAGGCAGCTCGACTGATAAGGTTCGAAGAAAGTCGACTGATAAGGAGTCAATGATGATAATCAGGCTTGAATCAAGAAAGCGAAAGGACTGATTTCAAATATTTTCAGGAGTGCATTATTCAATCACTCTCCAAATAATAAGGTTCTTTGAAAGTCGACTGAAAAATTCTAAGAAAATCAGAGAAAAAGGAGTCCTTCGCAAATTCTTTGATTTTCATGATTTGCATTGGAGGTTCATGAGAAGATGAAGTTAGTGATCCACGCCACTCAGCAGAAGGACTCCAAAAAATGAAATTCACAAGGCTCAACGAATTTGAGTTCTTAGGGCGAATGTCTTTTTATGAGGTTTTGGGTACTCAGATATTCTTCTTTTTCTTCCTTGCCTCCTCCTCTATCGTCTTATTCCAAAAAGTAGGTTAAGGCCGCGTAGGAGTCGATTTGCACTTAGATATTATCTCACTCCTTCTACGCTCTTTTCTGTCTTCGCTTCGCTAGGCTTGATCTTTATTTGGAGTCCTTGTTTGAGTGGTCTCATTGATAAGGACATATTCATATTCAAGTCCTTCCGGATATCAAATCAAGGTTAGGACTCTGAAAGCGAAGGATAGGCTTGACTTTGATGACAAATAGTAGGCTAGGCTTTCTCTTGATGATAGGCTTTCCTTCCCGTAGCGGGTCACATAAAGAGGCGTGGCGCTAAAAAAAGAGAATGAAGAGGGAGCTAGCTGAGGTCTGTTGCAGGATCTGGGGAGCTATCAGCCTGGATCGAATTCCACCTCTTCCACTGAAGTAGCAGAGTCTCTTTATTCAGTTGGGTAGGCTATACGAGTTGATTGCGCATTTCTTTAGCAAATGCTAACTGACGACCCATTCTCCCCTTTCTATGTTTAAGTGCTCAAATAGCTCTTTACGCAATTGATGTACAAAACGAGATTGATATAAGAAGGAAAATCCATTGATTTGACAACAAAACTTGCTGCATTTCCTACTTCGGGTCTTTTTTGCTGAAAATGTACTTTGATCTTTCTCGTATGAAACAAGGAATCTTAGGCGGAAAAGAAAGACGATAAAGGGCACGTACCCGTAGCAGCAGAAAAGGGGCGCGCGGAGTCAGACCTCCAATCCTCCAAAGGGTGAAGAAAGACCACCATATGGGAAATGGTCTACTGCGGTTTGAAGTGTCCGTTGTTCTTGCTGTGTCGGATGCTGAATTATAGACCGATCGGTCCGGAGGGTCTTGATGATTGTAAAGACTATTTCAAATAAGTGGAATATCAGAGTCCTCCGTCCAAAGAGAAAGCCTAGGTCTTGATGATTTTCTATACTATTACAACCTACTTCAAGGAATAAAAGGAAAGCCTACGCTACGTGGGGGTCTAGCTATTTCATCCCTAGTTATTACTCCTTCATACATCCATGAATAATATTAGCTATTAGCTTAGAGGAAAAGCTATTTCCTCAACTCATCTGGAGCTTTCTTTTTTTTCGAACAAGGAAAAAGCTAATGTATCAACTTGCACTCCTGAACTGTCCCTTATTACTCCTAACCGCTCCTTTTCTTTTTCCTAACCTCAGTCGAGTTCAACTCAAATTCTTTGACCCTCTCCTTTCAGTCTCGTCTCAAATTCTTTGAGCCTTACGGAGCCTCGATTCTGATTCCCCGACTAAAGAAGATGAATGAGGTCTATTCCGTATAGGCCAAAACCTAGTCAAAAGTTCATTCTCGTATTATCTTAGGTTTTGATTCAGTTTCAAACTCCGTTTTCTTGTTTTCCTTTTAGGATCAACCCCACGGGGCGGGAGTTGGAGTTCTTTTTTCTGTCATCGAGTTGGGACCATATCGCATTAGAGCTGGAACATTTCTTCTTCTTTCCCGCTAAAAGAACAAGAACTAGATTGAGAAGAATTCTCCAAGTCAAAACCTACTATTTTGAAGAAAGCCTATGGAATTGAGCTTTCTTTCTCTTTTGGCTTAACACATGAAATATAGGACAACTAGAAAGTAGATGAGATTAGGGGAAGATTCCTCTGAAAGAGAGACCTCAGCCGACCCTGGGACTCTCCCGACCCACCTGCCGATCCTGAGTTTGCATGCGCAAGGGTTTATTCAACTGAAACTGAGAATGAAAGAGAGAATTCCCCTGCCCGCCCCTCTCCTTCCTAACCTCAGTCGAGCGGCTTTCGCCCCTACAGTAGAGCTAGACGGAATCAGAGGGGAGCTACTTTCTGACTATTCGGGGTCCTATGAAGACCCTCTCCTACTTTTGTATCTGAGTTCGAGCTCCTTCTTTTCGTACTTCTGACATCAACTTAGCGAAAGCCCGAAGAAGAAAAGAACAAGGATTTCTCCGATTAAGGCTATTTGCGAATAAGGCCCGATTGAACAACGGGGATGACGCATCCTCTCCTAAAGAAAGCCCTAGCGGAGTGGGCAGTCGCTTCGCTTCTGATCTCAACAACTCAACTTCGTAAACTACCTTTCGTTTGCACTCTTCCCCTGCTCAAGATATAAGTAGTAATTCACACTTATAAGATCAGTCAATCTTTCTACTATACTCAGAAGACTCCTTCTAAACCCTTTCATTTCTTATGGCTAGGCTTGAAATCTTCTTTTCACCTTCTCAATTCATTCATTGATTTGTTTTGAGTCTCGTTATTTCATAACCTTCGGACGGACCCTTATTTAAGTTAAGTCAGAAATCCATATCAAATCTTCAAGGTGCGAAGCAGCTCGTAGTTTCAGATATAGGAGCGAAGGTACTCGTAGTTTCAGATATAGGAGCGAAGGTACTCGTAGTTT
>NC_066863.1:9721637-9735919 GCF_025177605.1 Cucumis melo
CCGTAGGGCAAGTTTACCAGGTATATCAATATTATATCAAAGAAATATTCTACTCTTTCTTAAATAAGACGATAAGACCGATTCTACGCATTAGGCTCCGAATCTTTTTGTTTTTTTTCTCGTTTTTTTTCCTCATTATAATAATAGAACTTCATTCGAATACGAGGGGTTGGGGGGAATTTTCTTGCTTCCTTGGGAACTCCTTATGAAAGGGATAGGGGGTTGCTCGGGCCTCTATCTATTCTCTCATTGGGTAACCATTTTCTCGAAAAAGACTGCTATCAGGGTGTTCTAAAATAGGGGAAAGAAAGAGGGAATCCAGATAGGAATCACTCCAACAAAGAAAGGATATGCAAGAAGATCAAAGTCAGGGGATCGGTCTTGAACCAGCGGGATAGCATCTTGAGTCCTTGAGTGCTTGGCTCCTCATGATAAGAAGAATTCGACCATAGTCTAATTGATCCGGGAGGGCCATTGAATAAGATTTTGGATAGGAAGACTGTAAACGAGATCTTTTTTTCCCGTGTAGTGGGGCCGCATTCAATTTGGAGAGGGGATGACTTTGTCCACTAAGGGAGAGAAGTACTATGAAAAATCTTAGTCTTTGGTAAGGCCACTTACTAGAGAGGTTCAAATCCTCCACTCTGATTCCATTCCGTCTGCTTGGAACATCCTACTCTTTCTTCTTGCTTGAAGCGGAATGAAAAAGAATGAAAGCATATTCACCCCGTACTCTCCCGCCGATCTCGCTTCCGGCCAACCTCACATTTCTAGAGTTTTCCTCTTGTTTCAGTCATTTTCCCTGGGTTTCATCCAACTGCTTTAACGTAGAATCATTTTTTAGGCAAATTTCGATAAGATTACATATGTTTTTTGTTCGACCAGACAAAAGAAAAAGAAGTAGCTGTGGAAGCTCTTTCATAGGTTTCCTTCTTCAAGGTAATGAAACTAAAGTATCCCTTTCGCGGGCGACGAAGGAGCATTCCTTAGGGTTTGCTTTGCGACGAAGGAGTCTGACCGCTCCGTGGGAATCGCCTGGTGGCGCTACAAGGGGGTATGAAGAATCGGAGTAGAGCTCGACAGCAAGCACAAAGGAAAGCGCTCTTAGTAGGGCGTCCCCCCACTTAATAAAGAGATCATTCTTTGGGCGATTTCTTCTTCTCCTTCGCAAATTCTTTGGTCCGAACGTCTTTCATTTCATTGTCCGGGGACTAACCTTTCCTACTCTCTTTTTCTAGCTTCCTTCACATCTCATTCCCTTTATTACTATTACTGTGCCACGGAGATCCCCCGATTGGTCTCTTTCTTCTCGTTCGGCGGATGAAAGAGGGCAGATGTAGATGTACCCTCCCGATGATAGGGGGTTAGTGGGGGCTCCTAGTCTTCGCCCGTACTTCTTTCTTCTTTTTTTTTCTTTTCTATATGGGTTCATTTTCTTTCAATATTCAGGCCTTGGGACTGCCTCAGCAGCCACTTCCGAAACGTCGAGCTATCACTGAATCTCGTACTTCAACAGCCGCAACTACAGACGCAGCAAGGGAGCGGACGCTACTTCCCAGGATAGTCGGACTGATTTATGGAACTGAAAGGGAATTTCATCCGCGGAGGTCCTTTTGATAGGCTTTCTTTTCAGACCGAAACTCATTCATTCCACTAAGATTTCATTCATACCTTCATTTTTCTAAGTAGAATTCCCCTACCTCTCTTTGGCCTCTAGTAGAAAGGCGTATTTATGGATTTCCTGGTCAAGCTCAGAGGTTCCAATCCCAGTGGTAAATTCAATCAATGAAAGAAGATTCGTGAGGCTATGGGGCAAGAAGCTCCCTACCCCTTGGGGGTTTCATCCGCCACTAGGCCGCCTCAATGAACAAGGGTCAATGAAATATGAGAAAGCTTTAGGTCTCGATTTCATACCTCTACCTAAAGGTTGAGGAAGTTCTTTCCCACTACGCGGTTGAGGATGAAACCTGGGGAGTGCCCCATAGAGCTGACAACTTCGATCCAGTATCTCCCCATCTTATTTATCCATTTGACGTGCAAATTCTCCTTCAAAGAAGAAAACCTCGGGTGGGGAAGCTTACCACTTTACGACGGGTTCTTCCCTTCGTGCTGGTCCGGTGGGAGTTGGAGTTGCTTTTCTCCTCTTTATTAAGTGGCTTCTTATGTTCGGATCCTCACGCTTCTGGCGTATTTATGTACTTTGGTTAGTCTCTAGGCTATCGGGATCGATCGAGACCAGTTCGGGGCAAGGGCACTTCCAGAATCAATCAATCGAGTAGGGGTTGGATCTTGGATCGGAAGCTCGACCCATTAGGACAGGTCTTTTCTTTACCACCGCCGAGAGTATAACGACTGGATTGAGACCCGCCTGACGAACTGCTCAATTAGCGCTGACGATTGATTTTTCGGGATCTGGGGAGCTATCAGCCTCCTTTTTAGGGGAATGAAGAAAAAGCTGTGGCAAGGGTCCGAAGGACTTGTTTATGGAACTTCAGCTTGTTGTAGGCTATACGAGTTGATTGCATTTTCAAAGCAAATGCTAACCTCCCTACCTCTCATCCTTTCTCACTTGGCTAATTCCCGGATGAATACCAAAGGTTTGAGTCCATTTTTGAACATCTTTTCCCCTTCGGAGGCAAACTAAGCTGCTTAAGCCACGGGAGAGTCATATTATGGATGGGGATCCAGCGGACCTGGTTGAAGGAGCCGTAGTTGCTGTCCTTGCTTTTGCTGCTATCTCTCTTCCGCCGGATTTCATCCTTTTATTTCATTTCTTTTATGTGCACCCTACTATTCATGGGAATAATGGACTCATTCCTTGATGGAGGCATCTGAGTTCTTGTTAGTTCTACTAATCGGTTTACCTGACGTAATCGGTTTCCCGTCTGCTGAAAGAACGAGATCTGGTAAACTTATCATACATGCCCCCGATTGACAGATTAGAAAAAGAATGTGTATCTAGGAGGGTTCTGATTCTCCCACTATTTACCTTACATGTAGGATACTCCGATCATAGTAGGAATCTTGCATTGACAGTTATCCTCGGGCTCTTTTCCGTATTGAGAGTGAGATTTTCCGACTAATTAAGCTAGCACGGACCGGTGGAAATAGTAGTTCAAGTGAGAGTTCCTGTATTTCATATGGATTTCTGAGTCCTTCGGACGGATGGAAGTGATTTCACTAGAACAGAAAGTTCAAATGATCTATAGATCGAAGTCTAAATTCTATTTAGCTTTGTGTGAGTGGATACCATTTTCAAATGAGTAGCATAGATAGAATCGAACTTTTTCTTGATCCCTCTATACTCCTCCAGGACGTCCTCAGTCCTTCTTTATTCCACTTAAGCTAGAGCAAGAGCAAGCAAAGAAGCGAGCAAGCCCACCCCTTTCATCCGTCGTGTACTCCCAGGAGCGTGATTGAAGCTGTCGTAGTACTAGTTGGACTAGCGCCCACTCCGCGGTTCCATAAAGAGGTCCTTCGTCTCTAGCTTTAAGCAACCTACGGCAGAAGCACGAATCTTGCATTGAGCCTCCTACGTCCTACGTAGTTTAATAATAGACTCCGGACCGGCTGGATCAGTGATGCATTCTTTCGTCACACACTGAAAGAGAAAGCTTAATCCGGACCTGTCAATATTCTTTGAACCTTCTTTCTAGTAGTTCGGGATCTCCGCCTCGTCTTGTGCTGGATACTTGACTCTTATTCCGTCATAATAACCTAGCATTCTTAGAATCAGAGTTGTGGAAGAGTCCTGGGGAGGACAAAGAAGTACGACCAGCGAATCACTTGAACCGGTAGGTAATTGCATATATTCAAGAGTCAGTCAAATCGCCACAGTTCCAGGGATGTCTTTCCGAAGAAGCCTCACCCTATTTCTGATGAAATATGCTAGTGGCTATTCGGTTCATTGAGTAAGGGGCAGGCGCTAGAAAGAGAGTTTACGGAAGCTTGACCTTTCACCATCACATGCCATGAAAAGAAGAAAAAAGAGGTCCCTAGTCACGGAGGAAAGACCGAGTGCACGAGTCAAGGATCAGTGCCCAACCAAGAGCGCTCGGGATCGGCCGATCGGGGCATCATAATCCGTCCCTGGATTAGTTCTTGTTCCGGGAGAGGATGTGGCCAGAGGTCCCCGTTTCGGAATTCAACTACCACGGACCGGTAGGGGAAGAAGGCAGACCCATACCTTGGAGTCAGTTGACAAAGTCCGGAAAGACTAAGTAAAAAGACCTCGAGGTTTCGCTTTCCCCGTACTCATTCCATATCTGAACCTTGAAGGCACCTGGCTGGATAATCCGGCTAAAACCCTTGATCTTTCTTCTCCGTCGCAGTCCAGATTCCTTTGTTCTTTCTCCCTTAACCTTTGGCCTCTTCTTTCTATCCGGTATCGATTTCATTCCCCGGTACGTGGTAGTTTCATTCTTCTTCATTGATTGACAAGAACATCGATCAGTCTCATTGATAAGGACATATGAACCTGTGTCCTTATTAAATTAATGAGACATTCAAAGGCGAACTTTCAGTCCCTTCGATCATTCTTTGAGCCTCGAGCTATGTAATAACCTTGCCTCCAGGTTGGAGAAGGAGTCAGTTGAGTTCACTAGTTTTCTCCTTTCTAAGAAAAGTGGCATATTTAGCTCAAATAGCACAAAATGAAATTCAAGGCTAGGCCCTTGTTCATTTCTTTCTTTCTCATCCACAAATTCTTTGCGCCTGACTGAACTTTCTCCTATTCAGTGTGACGGTTTCGGTTCACTTTCTTTCAATCTGATCTTTCTCTTTTTTTTCATTTGATTAAGAGATTTCCCCACTACGCGGTGTATTCGATCCTCTTCCCGACTGACTGTCTGACTCTTCCGACCCTCTCCTACATAGAACGAAGCCAGGATCCGTCCAGCGAATGCTCCGTCTCTCGCTTAAGGCTTGAAGGCTGCAATTTTCTCTCTTTTCACTCTCTGGCTATTTTTTGGAATGAAAGCGTCAAATTCTTCTCCACAAATTCTTTGGGCCTCAGTAGCTTAATTATGATCCTAACGGAGCGCTCGAGAATCAGAGTCTGACAAAGAGGGGGGCGAGATTCCGGGTCAACGAGGAAGTAGCTGAGGCAGCCTCGTCCGTTGTTGAAGCTGAAGTAGCAAACTCCGTTGCGGTGGGAATTCTCAGTTTGCTCATAGGAAGAAAAGAGGTGCGGGGCTCATAATAAGCGGAAGACTTCCGGATCGAAAGAGACTGAGTCACTATTATCAGAAGAGAGTTGGACGCCCCCGTTGCTGCCGAGTTGGATCAGAGCGAAGCGTCTATACCGAGTTGGGGAGTACCTTTTTAGGGTCGGGAATTAGGTTATCAGCCCCTAGTGAAGTTCATCAGTCACTGAAATCGGCTGTGGCTTAGCTCTTGTAGTTAGTCTTGAGTCAGACAGGTAAGACGGTATTCTCAGTCTCCCCCGGATCGGAAGAGTAAGCTAGGACCGGCCGAATCTAATTAAACTAGCACGTACCGGTTTTGGTCCCGCAAAGAGGAGGTGAGAACCCTTCCGTCCCAGTTTCATGATCAGTTTCCGAAGATAGGCTTTCTCTTTCTGGGAGTCATAAAGGTATCTAAGAACTCTTATTCGGGAGAGGGTAGAAGTTTCCTTCTCAGGGGGTATCAGACGACCATAGGGATTGGATAGGTCTCAATCACTCTGATTCTAAGCCGCGTACTAAGGGAGAGGAGGAGTAGGAAGCTCTCCTGAATTCGAATAGGAATCATATCATACTTAGTTCTTTCGGAAGCCTCAGTATTAGTTGGAGTTCCAGAGGAGGAGGAGAGAGGGAGAGGGTCTTTCTTTCCTTGCTATCATTCCTTCTTCCATTTCTTCAGTGGATTTCCGAAGCTAGTAGAGAAAGAGTCTATCCCGTCCGGACGGAGTCTATTAAGCTACGTAGGACCAATCCGGACTCCATAAAAGGTCAATGGAAGTCCTCGTCCTTAAGGACTTTGTAGAATAAGAGGATATTTGAGTAGAAGGAAGAAGAATCAGATTCAGATAAGACTGCTCCGGTCCGTCCTAGCTTAATTAGAGGGTAGTGGGGTCCGGACGGAAGAATCAGATTCAAATAAGAAGAGGCCCTCCTTAAGAAAGAGGTGAAAGACATAATCTCTCAAGAGGAAAGCCACTAAACCTCAAAATAATCGGAAAGCCTAGCCTTCTCCGCCGCAAGAATGAAATTCCATAAACAAGTCCAAGAAATTCAAAGTGGAAGGCTCCGTAGGAGTAGTTTGAAAGATAAGGAGGAGTAGTTTGAAAGAAAGGATATAAGAGGAAGGCTCAAAGATCATTGAATAAAGTCAAAGAATTTGCGAAAAGGAAGAAAGAGAAAGCCGTCAGAGGTCAAATGTCAATTACCCCCTTGTTCATTGAGGCGGTTCTTCCAGTGAGAGTGGAGGTTTCCGTGGTTGCTGCAGGAGATTCCTCGTCTTCTTGAATTTCAGGAGAAGGAGTGAAAAGTGTGATTGACTTTGATTTACACCAAAGAAAGAAGAAAGGCCTGAGTCCAGCCTTTGATTGAAAGCTTACCAATCGATCTTTCTAATTGTCCCTGAACAAGGCAAGGCGATCGGCTAAGTCTATTTAACAAGACAATAAGGAAAGAGCCAAAACCACTGATGCTAGTTCATTCCCCTCTCCCGGTGGGGGTTGAGATATCTCACATCTAAGAGAGAAGCAAGGCGCAAAGAATTTGCGAAAGAGATCTAACCGCGTAGTAGATCAGAGTTTAGTAAGTCACTGAAAAACCGTGGGACTCTTCCCGTCCTCCGTCCAATTCTTTGACTTCCATCTTTGACTTAGTGGATCAAAGAGGTCCTTCGTCAAATATTAGTGGAATGAATGGAAAGCCTATCCTCCGGACAGGTCTCGCTATTTCAATGAATGAGTCCTCCGGACCAGTCTCGTCTTATTCCTTTGATTGCCCCTATTCCTCTTTCTTCGGTACTTTATGAAGAGGACAAATAGATGGCTATCTTCCTTTACCACTCTTTTCAGCCTTGTCTGAGACTTGGGAAGAGGTTCTCAGTCGAGACCAAAGGACATAATATCTCAGATTACTAACCATCCCACTTGGATAGCGGTCCTTATGCCTTGACTTTGCCCTCTCGGGCAAGCTAGGATCGGTTCCCCATCTCTCTTCATTCTTGACTGACTATAGGCTAAGTAGCGAATGCTGTAATCAAGGGCCTGCTTTAATGGTTGGTTCATTGGTTCAGGGGAATTGGCTTGAATCTGAAGCCGGACATAGCGATTGGCGAACCAGAACTCGTGCTTAAAGCTTTGAATTGGAGTGGGAAAGAGGGGGTTCATGCTGTGATAGCCAAGCGGGGAGAGATGGAAAGAGGACTAATGCCTTGGCTGAATTTAGCTTCTTGGTTTTCCGGTCATTTTCTTCCAATAAAGAGATTTTGCTTATTGTAGCAGTGTCTTTTTACCTTTGACCGATCTCCATTGCTTACAGGAAAGGGAGGAAGAGAGAGAGGAGCTGGTACCAAATCAATAGGTCATTCAATATACGAGAGTTTAGTGTCAGAAATCGCCTGATACTCAAAGATAAAGAAAGAAGCCGCCTTGGGACTGGCTTTCTTTGTTGAAAAAGACAGAATGAAAGAGAAATGCATTATAAAGAACGAAGATCCCAACTATCATTAACTCATGAACTTCTATAACGAAGGATAAAAGATGAGATCTCAGACTGTAAGTTGAATGAATAGGATCGGTAGCTAGACGGGTCCCCTGACAAGGAGGGAAGAACTCCCAGATCGGTATACGACTTCTCAGGAGATAAAGGGGGATCGAAGCTAGCCTCAAAGACCCAGATCTTTCCGCGCCAGGATCAGTAGAGGCTGGAAGGGAAGTTTCCCTTTCCCTTGCTCTTTCCCAACCAGATAGAAAGGCATAAGGCCTCAGCCCAAGCCGATTGTAGCAGTTCTTTCATCTCTTTCGGAATGAAAAAGAAATGAATCTCGGATGTGTAGTATAAGAAGCTTGCGAGAGTAGGAATCTAGGGAAGGTTCCCACTCCTTTTGTTTTCTTTCATCTCGTTAATGAACTCACTCTATGATAAATAGAAGAAAGCATCCCCATAGGATGAAATCATCATAATCCCCTAAGCCCACTGGGAGGAAGGCGAGTGTCCAGGGAACAATCTTGCATAAAGAGGCATCTGTCTCGGTTGTGCTCAGTTCGCATGAGAAGGAATGAATATCACCTTCTTTGTTGGTGCGCAGCCACTCGACTTAGACGTTAGCGATTGGATCCCCCACTCCGCGGTTGGTTTTTGCTTTCTTTCTTCTCTCCTTTCAGTCGAGCCCGCTGTCCCCATTCCTTTTTCTACGGAATTGGAAAGGAATTCCAGTCTTCTGCGGGATATGGATGGAAGAGAGAGGGAAGAAAGAGTCCGGTTTCAGAGGCTTGATCCACTTTCTAGGATCATGAAGAAATCCCTAAATGCTTCTTTATACTCTCGCCCAGGTAGGGAGAACTCTGAGATATAAGACGTTTTAGAGAGTTTTGATTCAAATCCATCTCCACCTATGTTGTGCCCTTCCTCCCAAAGCATTCCGGCATCTCTGATTCCAGGTCTCACCCTGTTCAGCAAAGGAGTGGAGAAAGACATGGAATTGATAGGGAACCGTAGCCAAGTGGCTAAGGCATAAGTCTGCAAAACTTCTATTCGTCGGTTCGAATCCGACCGGTTCCTACAGCGCCGCCCCATTCCACCCTGACATGGTGTCTGTCTCGAACGGGGGCCTCCGCTTGCTCCTTCGTACCTTTGGCTTAGGCCGCTTTCCCTTCCTGACTTTCTTTCTTTTCTTATTAGCTCTCTCTCTCCTTTTCATGAGAATTTGACTGCTATCCTTGCTTCAGCCTTCGGCTTTCGGCTTTAGGACTCACTCAGTCTGAGGGTATCTCTCAAAAGGTATTCCGTGATCTTTCCGTCTTTAGTTTATATTAATGGTTCTGACTTTCGTCTCTTTATCAGTGAATTCGCTTTCTTAATTGACCCTTTCGTATGAGGTAGTCCTTCCCCCAGGTGCGCCTAAAGTCTGATGATGATCCCTTTCAAAGCCGGTGAAACCATCAGGCTCGACTAAGAAATCAATGCCTCCGACTCCTTCTAGTAACCATCCCCGAAATCCAGGGAGGTCTTCTTTCAGACATGGCGGGCTCCACTCAAATTCTTTGAGCCTTCTCTGCTACCAAATCATAGATCTTCCAGAGAAGACCAAAGCGAATGAGCTCACTCGATTCGCGTCTGATCCTCCATTCTTTCTCATAGACTGATGCTGAAAATCTCAAAAAAGATAGGTTCGTTCATTCGCGACATTCCAGTACCAATGGACGTACCGAAGCCAATCCTTCATCCAGTTCCTGAGCAAAGACCACTCAAGGAAGTCCCTGACTCTTTCTGTTGGAAAGCAAATAATGAGAGCTACCTTTGTTTTTTATTGACTGATTTCAGGAAGGAGATAATTCAACCGCTCAGATAAGGAAGAGCGAAAGCTCACTCTACCAAGCCAGAATGATAATGTCTCGTCATTGCCGGGGGGCTTGGTGTACATAGCAAGAACCCGCTCAAAGTGAGGAGATCTTGTATGACTGAGTTTGGCAAGGACGGGGCCTAATTAAGCTACGGAGGACGACTTTCTTATTCCACTAAGCCTGAGAAGAAGAAAGAAGGACGATAGAGGAGTCCGAAGGACTATCCATATTCTTCGGAATTCCACTAAAAAACTGAAATCCATATGAACCTTAAAGATTCTCTTCTTATCTTTTTCTTAGCGAAAATGAACAAAAAGCTAGGGCTCGACTGATAAGGAGAGCAAACCACTTTGTAGCAACTTTTCATTCAAAATCTTGAATTTTTTCTCTATTATCGTTAAATATCAAGATTCGAAAAAGGACCATTTTGCAAGAAAAAAGACGGGAAAACGCAATGAAAGAAAGGATGAGTTGATCTCAGATCATTTGCTTAAGACATTCATTCAGAGATTGATCAAGAAAAGAAGAAGAAAGATAGAAAAAGCTAGAACTACCGAGAAAGAAAGAGGCATCAAAATAGTTCAATTTCTTTCTCTTTTCGAGTTAATGAATTGAGAATGAATTAAGCTAGTCCGGACGGAAGAACTCGACTGAAAGGAGAGAAAGACTGATCCTGATTTTGAGAAAGAACTCCACTGAAAATTCTAAGGTTCAGAGCGAAAGCGGCTCGACTGAGGTTAGGAAGGAGAGGAGCGAAGGTACTCGTAGTTTTCAATATAGGAGAGGAGCGAAGCCACTCGACTGAGGTTAGGAAGGAGAGGAGTTGAGAAGAATTTGAGAAGCGACTTAACTTAATAGGAGCCTTCTAAAGCCGCTCCGTGGGGAACCTACTTAAAGGAATAAGAGGAAAGAGAAAGCCTATCGAAGGTGAAAGAAGAGGATAGGCTTTTCCTAGGACTGATCTTCTTTTTGATTCGCTTTTCAGACTGAACTTTCTTCAGTGAGGGCTTTCTTCGCTTCGCGCCTTCATTCGAACCGTCCGAAGTCCTAGTCTTTTAGTGGTTTTTCGCAAATTCTTTGCTCCTAAAATCAAGTTCCAGATGATATGAGAAAAGGCTTTCTTTCAGTCCCTTCGATCATTCTTTGAGCCTCTCATTGATAAGGACATATTCACTTTTGATGGGACTTGTTCATTCCACTGATTTGATCCACTAAATCAAAGGTCCGCTCCGCTTCTTTACTTCAGTTTCCTACGGAGCCTACTTTTTGGAATCAGACTAAAAAGGAGAAGTCCTTCGGAGCTCTTTCATTCTCTCTTTGTTTACAAGGTATCGGAATGAAATCGAGACCGTTGAGGGAGAGGAAAAGGAAACCCCAGCGACCAAGCACTTCCGCTCCCAGGAGACCGAAGAACCGCCAAGTTGTCGAGGACACGTCTGAGGAGGAGGCGGGCGCCGATTTACCACCCTACCCACTAATGGACTATGAGGGGGCAGGCGAAGGGGAACCTACCGAGAACCCGAACCGCTTGACTGACTGGCCCCTTCATACTCAATTGAATTAGGGTCGAGGATGGATGAAAGCCAATCATAAGTGCAAATCGCGCAAGCGAAGCCGGGAAAGGGACCGCTGCGCAAGGACTAGGACTCGTGTCCGAGGAGTTTTGAGCGTGAGCTACCACTCATGCAGCGGCAAAGACCCGCAACTCTCTCAGAGGAAGAGGCCACCAACCGCCCGATGTAGCAAACCCTCCCTTTACTCAATGGATAGCGCTTATCCTCTTGAAAGAGAAAAAAGAAGAAATGAGGGGACGTTCTGATTGCCATGAATGCTGCGCCTTCGAGGACATGTACAAGAAGGTCTTTGCCGATTCCTAGAAAGATGGTGCACCTCTCCGTATAGGGGGCCCGTGGAGACTTTGACCGAATGAATAGGGAGAAATTCATAGACATTTTGATTGACCAGGATTCACGCTTTTTTCGTGAGCTATGTGCTGACTGGATGCGTACTCGCGTGATTGATCGATGGACGGGGGAATTGCGTGAATGAGGAGACCGGCTTAACGTACGTGTGACCCGCCTGCTAGGGAAACTGGCTACTGGATTCGTGCCCAGCGCACCTTACCGTCAGTGGTCTTGGGAAAGCTTCAGTTCTCTAGTTGGATTCTTTCTTCTTCTTTCTTTTATTAGAACTTGGATACTGCTTTGGAGGCGCCCGCTTTCTTTCTCTCTGGAGACTCCGCTTTCGCTCGGGTAGGCTGACGTATACTTCTCAAAAGAAATTAGCTCTTCTTTCCTGACTGAACTTTTCTATTCGCTTGTTTGCTTCCTCGCCTGCGGGATGCTCGTTGGTTCTACGGTTGCCCGTGACCGGTAAATCCTCCGAGACTTGCTGCCGGAAAGATCTCACGGGGTAGAAGCAATGAAAAGAATGAGATAATGAAAGAAAGTGCATTATTAATGAACGAAGCACAAGTGCGATAAATAGTGGTTGATCTTAGAATATATAAGTGCTTTCTCAAGCTCTGCTCAAGAAAGAAGAAGATATAAGAATATGAAAGTGGTTTATCAAGTTCTTTTTTCTGACTGAAATCTGCGATAAATAGTGGTTGATCTTAGAAAGTCAGAAAGTGCCTTTATCAAGCTCAGAAGAGCTTTCTAGTCTTTATCTAATATGCTTAGGCCTCTTTCTTTACTCAGGGCCACTGAAGACTGCTCATACAGCCACAACTGCGACCGGAACTGCTGAGGACGATTCCTTTGGCTTTCTTCCCCGCTTCGATTGATTCCCGTCGGTCTCGTCGTGACTACATCGCATCGGCTTAACAGAATCGAAATCCGAGTCCTGCTGAAATGGTCCCTATTATCTTCTTATGTATCCTAAACCTCCGAATATGATTATCAGAGTTCCGAGATGAGAACAGTTCTTGCAATGACGGACTCACTCCCAATCTACAATATCTTTCTTCTTTGCGCTGGAGGTCCTATAAGACTCTCAGAAAGAAGAAAGCCTAGGCTAGGCTCCGACCCTGCTAAATGAGTTCGTCAGTTCATGCAGTCAGAATACACGGCTGTGTGCTAGAGGAGAAGACCTTGTAGTTGAGGCTCTTGGATCTCTTGCCCTCGTTATGAGAAGAATGAAAGGATAATCCTATCCTCTCTCGGTCGTTCTACCCTATAAACCAACTCGGCTCGGTCTCACCGAAAGATCTAGAGAAAGAAGGTACTGACCACTGCTGCAGCTACAGCTTAAACAAGAGAGATCTAGATATGAAAGTCCTCCTTTCCAGGGGGGGCTGCTGGGCCTACTTTTCTTTTGATACCCTCCTTTGACCTTTTTGAATGAGAAAAATCCCACGTAGCGGTTCATTGAGGGAGAGGGAAGAAAGAAGGTGGAATCCCTTTCCTACAGTCAAATCTAGTCAGAAAGGTTGGGAAAGAGTCAAAACCCTTGTTAGTGGGAGGTCTTATCTGGACCTTCATCCGTTTAAGCCTTTAGAGATAGCTCCATACCCGAGCCGAGTACGAGCTACTCTTTCTTCAACCTCCTCCCACTGGAATTCAAACTAAAGAAGACCTGAAACTTCTGCCTTTACCTAGGCCAGATCGCCGATCCATCCGAATAGAACCGGCTTTTCATCTTCAAATACTCAGTTTTCATCCAATGAGAGGTGAAAAATCAGGCTATGAGGGAAGAATGGAAGTTGGAACATCCCTACTTTCCCACGGTTTTGAGTCTCCTTATTTCATAACCTTCGGACGGGACCCTTATTTAAGTTAAGTCAGAAATCCATATCAAATCTGAAAGGTGCGAAGGTACTCGTAGTTTCAGATATAGGAGCGAAGGTACTCGACTGAGGTTAGGAAGGAGAGGAGCGAAGGTACTCGTAGAAAAAAATATAGGAGAGGAGCGAAGGTACTCGTAGAAAAAAATATAGGAGAGGAGCGAAGCCACTCGACTGAGGTTAGGAAGGAGAGGAGCGAAGGTACTCGACTGATAACGGAGAGGAGCGAAGGTACTCGTAGAAAAAAATATAGGAGAGGAGCGAAGCCACTCGACTGAGGTTAGGAAGGTTCAGAGCCCGACGATTAATAGACGGACGAAGACCAAAGGTTCTTTGAAGATCGACTCTTTAAGGAGAGAGAAGAGGATATATATAGGCGAGACGGAAGAGGATCCCGAAAGAAAGAGACCTCCACCCTTGAGCATAACTGATTATTTGGGGATTAGTTATCTTAGAGGTTCAAAGAAGAAATTTCAGTTTCAGAGGCGGGAAAGGGCCCTTGTTCATTGATTCCTCTTTCATGATTTCGTATTCCGTCTTCCATTGAATCATATCTGATATCCGGAATATCTTAGATTCACAAATCCCAATTTCTTCCCTTTGCTTTTCTCAAATTCTTTGAGCCTCCTACGCGTCCGAAGCCCTTTTATTGAGGGATTTGACCCTCTTGCCTACTCAGTGGAATGAAGAAGTCCGGAGGACGGGTCGTTTACAGTTATTTCTACAGCTTGTTCTCCGTTGATAGTCTTTATTTAAGTCGTGGATTTCCCACGATCTGCCCATAGGCGGCCGCACATGCAACCCTAGAAGGTTGCCACGATCCTCTTGCTGCAAGTCTTCTAAGTTGGAATAGAAGTTGAAGGGCATTACGCCTTTTGACCAGGGCGTGTCCTCATTGGTGAAGCTTCCTGGAATCCGCTTTCCCATCAATGGGTACATTAGCCTTTTTGAGAAAAGTTCTCTCATACTTTCCATCTAGCC